>NW_024746254.1:0-9755 GCF_018991925.1 Homarus americanus | reverse complement strand
ATCAGTATGCTTGTTTCAATTTACATGTTACTTTCCCCAGTCACAATTAGAAGATCGTGGGTTCGAATCCTATAGTGGGGTGAGGTATTGATTATATCTTAATCCGCGTGCTATTGGGCTAATAAGAATATATATGGATCCTCTCGTGTTTTGAAGCATAGGTGTGAAACCGTTATCGATCACCCCTAAGCGGCATGGGTTGTCCCATTAGAGTTCATATAAGCTCTCGTTGAACAGGAAGCTTAATGTAAGAAATATATAGCAGAGTTTAGGTTTTTATTTTCCTGGTGGCCCAGAGGCGTTCCCCGGTCACAATTATAAGATCGTGAGTTTCAAATCCTGGTAGAATTGAGGTGTTGTTTATATATCTTGAAATGGCATTAGCACAATGGGCCTAATAGAATATATATGGATCCTCGTGTTTCGAAGCTGCATTTGGTAAAACGTGCTCCTCTGATCTTCGCGGCTTTGGGTGGTCCCCATTAGGGTCACGGTGCCATAAACTCCAATGGAACAGGCTTTATGTGAAATATAAAGTCTAGGACTGCTTTTTGGTGTCCTGGTGGCCGGTAAGCGTTCCCCGGTCTGATTAGAAGATCGTGGGTTCAGATCCTGGTAGAGTGAGTTGTTGATTATATGAAAGTCGCGTGCTTTATTGGGCTAATGGAAATATATATGGATCCTAAATGTTTGCAAGCCGCATTTGGCAAACATTGCTCTGATCGCACCTAAATTCTAATGGGGAGGTTCACGGCGCCATGGCTCTTTGAACAGGCTTTGTGTGAGAAATATGCAGTGTCTGGGACTGGTTTTGTGTCATGGTGGCTGGAAATTAGGGTTCCCAGGTCAAAATTGTAAGATCGTGGTCAAATCCTGGTGAGGTGGCGTTAGTATGTGTTGAATCCGCTGATGGCTATTAGATTTTGGATATATTGGATCCTCGTGTTTGAGCGCATTTTATAGACATTTTCTGTCACTAAGCTGGTGGTCATATAGTGGTTTACTGCTCCATAGAAGCCGTTGACAGTTTGTGTGAAATATATAGAGTCTAGGACTGTATAGTGTCCTGGTTGGCCTTTAGGTTCTGGTCATGATTATAAGATCGTAGGTTTCGAGATCTGGTGGGTAAATTGTTGATTATATTGTGAAATCACTTCTCTATTGGGCTAATGAAATATATGGATCCTTGTGTTTAAGTTGGTTTGGTGAGCGTTGTCTGATTACTAAGGGGGTGGTTCCCATTAGAGTTTATGGTGCCATAGGGTCGTTAGACGGGCTTTGTGAAATATGAGTAGAGTCTGGGACTTCTTTTGTGTATCTGGTGCCCAGAGTGTATTTTCGGTCACAATTATAAGATCGTGGGTTTTGAATCCTGGTGGGGTGGGTGTTGATTATATGTAGAATCAGGTGCTGTTGGGCTATTAAAGTATATATGGATCTCGTGTTTGAAGCCGCATTTTGTAAAACGGTGCTCTGATCTACCCTGGGCGCGGGTAATGGTCTAGTGGTAGGGTTCACGGCGCCGTAAAGCTCGTTGAACAGGGTTTTGAAATATATGGTGTCTAGGACTGATTTGTACTGGTGGCCCATGTGGCGTTCCCGGTCTTGTAAGATCGTGGCTTCGATCCTGGTGGGGTGGTGGTTGATTATATGTATTGGAAATCCGGTGCTTTGTTATTTTGAATGAAATATATGGATCATAGTGTTTGGAGGCCGGTTTGATAAAGCGTTGTCTAGATCACTTATGGCTTGCGGGTGGTTACATTAGTGGTTCGCAGCGCCATAAGCTCGTTGAACAGGTTTTGAAATATAGCAGAGTCTGGAGTTGCTTATGTGTCCTGGTGGCCCATATGTGGCGTTCCTCAGTCTTATAAGATCGTGGGTTAGAATCCTGTTGAGGTGGGGTGTTGATTATATGTAGAATCCGCTGCTATTGGTCTAAATGGAGTTATATGGATCCTTGTGTTTTGAAGCCGGTTTGTAAGACGTTGCTCTGATCCTAATCGGATGGTCCATTGGGGTTCGCTGTCATAAGCTCGTTGAACGGGCTTTGTTTGATATATGGTAAGTCTGTTTACTGCTTTTATTTTCCTGTTGGCTCAGGTGTATTCTGTCCAATTGTGATTGTGGGTTTTTATCCTGTGTGGGGTGAGGTGTTGATTTGCTTAGGTCCAGGTGCTTTATTGGGTTATTGAAATATATTTGGATCTCTGTCGTGTTTAAGACGGATTGGTAAACGTTGTTCTGATCACCTAAGTGACTTTGGTGGTCCCATTAGGAGTTCATGGTGCCATAAGGTCGTTAAGACAGGCTTTGTGTGTGAAATATAGTGAGTCTGGACTGTTTTTATTGTCCTGGTTGCCCAAGTGGCGTTCTGGTCACAATTATAAGATCGTGGGGTTTAAATCCTTGTGAGGTTAGGAGTGTTGAGTTATTGTAGAAGTCCGGTGCTTTATTGGAGTTAATAGGGTGTATGTCATACGAATAATTTTTGTTACCCAGGAGTTTGAAAAATCAGCCCATGGTATTAATAATTATAGTTCTGTATGCAGAATCATGTGATATCTTAAGATTTGAAAAGTTTTCATTTTTGCTAGAGTAAATTTTAACTTGAAAATCTTATGAAAATTCAAATATTCACCCTTTTGCAACACCACTAAACGCTTATTTAAAGTAAGTAAATGTATCAGGTAATTATTAGGATGAAAATGAGGGTAGAATAGTAGAGCAGAATGATCTTGACACAATTAATAAATTTAATATTCCTTTAGAAAACCAAAATCATCAAATACAAAACCGGTTTTACTACTACGACTCAGTGTTGCTGCACACCTGGGAACCTCTTTCTTGCTTCTGTTTCTCATCACCTCCCCTGCTGACTACACAGGCTCGGATGTGGCCTTCCCTCCTCTCCTGGCTGTGTGACTATGGCCTCCATCCTTGCTGCCACACAACGCTCTATACTCTGGGTGTGCAGGGGCCAGGCAGGGACATCATAATAGGAGTTATCCAGGAAAGCTCTGGCAAGAAATTGGGTGAGGCTGCAGGTGAGGCTCACTGCCAGCAGCCTGGATGTTGTCCAGATCTACTTAAGGATCAGTGAGGTCTGTGCCTAGATTGAAGCAAGTCTTCTGACCACAGAGGAATCGTCTGCTGATTCGTCCTTTGAATCCCTCTCCTAGATCTCATAGCCAGTCTTTTTTAACTGCCCTCTTCTCTCCTCCTCATCTTACTGCAAGGAGCATTGTCTGCAGAACTGCCTCAGAAGTGAGCATATAAGGAAGATCTCCTCTGGTCTGCTCACAATCTGAACCAACCTTCCTTGGCCTGACTCCTCAGGGCTCAAGCTGGAAGAGCATGCACCTCAGACCTTGAACAGTGACTTGACGCGGTGGTAGTGGTGCTTAAATGGAGCACTCTCGATGGATTGGACAATAAGTCTCAGGTTGTGAAGCTGGTTCCTTTCAGTTTATGATGGCGGCCAAATTCTGCAGGAACCTGAGGAGCCGTTGTGAGCCATGTGGAGTGAGACTGGACCTATCTGCAGGTGAGCAAGTTATCAGAGCATGACCCAGTTTTGATGGCACTGATCATGAATATAGTACTGGTCAGTACTCAGGTCGTCAATGACGGTA
The DNA here is from genome assembly GCF_018991925.1 of Homarus americanus. NCBI lineage: Eukaryota > Metazoa > Arthropoda > Malacostraca > Decapoda > Nephropidae > Homarus > Homarus americanus. The sequence continues at coordinate 6,120 of NW_024746254.1, read as the reverse complement.
TGTGCAAGCTCAGCAGTGGAGGGCCAACTGTGATTTCAAGACGGTTATTTCTAACTCAGTGGCGAATTCAGCATCTTGCCAAGAGGGACCAGACACATCTGTTGTTTGAAAGAGTCTTTGTCAGCTCCTGGATCAGATGTCTGAGTGGCAACTCGTTGGTGTGGAGTCTGGAAAGCAATCCAGTTCAGCTTCCTCCAATCTTCCGCTCTATCACTGTACTTGGTCCCCCTTGCCCACCCTGTGTTCGTGTTGGTTTTGTCCTCAATGGCCTGCAGTCTGGTGCGTTCCTATCTCTGGGCAGTTCTGATATTTATCTTACTATCTCAGCTGGTTTCCTGAGTGTCATCTTTCTCTGGGTGAAATGCCTAAATACTTCCCTCCTGGTTCCTGCAGGAGTAGTGTTTCCTCCTTCTTACCGCGGAGAACAACTTGTCAGGTCTCAATTTCATGAACACTTTGGTGTCATCCCTTCTCCATCAAGAACAAACAGTGTGATTCCATTTTTCTCTTATCCTTATCAGCCTCTCTTCTAGGTTTTCACAGAGTTTCTCTGGGCTCTCCTTGCTTTGTGATCTATCACCAGGTGAAGCATCATCAGGTGTTATCAAACCACCGTCAATCCAGGCAGCTGTTTGCTATCTTTGCAGTTTCTCTGAGACCAGTGTGGTGTCGCATGCTGTGGAGCTATGTAGGATATCTTTCTATTTCGAATCTTATGCCTGGAAGGTTTTGGGATCGTATTTTCTGGGTTGGGGACAAAGTGCACTTCTAGTAGCCTCAGATCGCAGCCATGGGAATCATTAGCTCTGAATCAACGGCTCAATCATCGGCCTTTTTACCTCATCTGGGCCTTCTCAAGTCTCTTTCCTCGGCAGCTCTTCTCCTCTTTGTCTCTCTGTGGCCTCCTGTGTCTCTTGGACTCCGGAATATCTTGGCTGAAAGTCCTTGAGAGCCCCTATCTGCCAGTCTTCTCTCTGTGTGGCTTTAAATGTAGTTCGATCACAGGAATCTTCAGTTCCTTTAAATACTGGGGAGATGTGGGCCTCAGTTTAGTCGATCTTGTATCAAACTCAGGTTAGAGAACAATTGGGCACTTGCAAAATTGTATGTCAAATAACTGGTCCGGTTAGCATGGCTGTCCTTAACTCAGTTTTCCTCTCCCGAAGAATATCTCCTTTTTTTCAACTTTGTTAGATCTCTCATAATCTTCTTCTGGCTTGTTATGACTGAAGTTTAGACTGGCGTTAGCCAGGTATACTGTGTAAGACAGCTGGTCATATCACTGTTAATGTCTTTTGTTTGTGTTGTAATTTCTTTGGTTCTTTTCACTGGTGCCTGGTTAAAACACATTATCTCAAAGCATCTCTTTGTGAGCAACTCCGACTTCAGGAGCTCTCTCTGAACCAAAGATAGTGACTGAGATGGCTGGATTTTTGGTTGCTCGTCCTGTTTCAAGAAAGCATCCATAAGATATTATCAACATAAATGAATGTAGAATTGAAGGAAAGAAAAAATATTGTTTATTTGGTTTGTTAAGGAGAATGAAGTCGAAAGCAATGTTCACTATTTAATTGTAATGCTATGTATGCAGCTATCGTTGATTTTCGATAAATTTCACGCTAAAATTTCTAGCAAAAAGGTTGCAAAATATTGAAACTGAGTTATTTTCTGTTTATATATTAAATCTATAAAAAGTGATGGGCCGTTGGCGATCTTCACTCCTATGACACCCTATTGGGTTAATGAAATATATATGGATCATAGTGTTTCCAAACGGATCTGGTAAAAAGTTCTGATCACCCATGCAGCACGGGTGGTTTACATTAGAGTTCATGGCTGTAAGGTCGTTGAACAGGCTTTGTGTGAAATTTGAGTGTCTGGGACTGATTTTATTGTCTGGTGGCTGAAGCGTTCAGTCAAAATTATAAGATCGTTGGTTTCAAATCCTGGTGGGGTGAGTGTTGATTATATTGTAGAGTCCGCGTGCTTTATTGGGCTAATGAAATATATGGATCCTCGTGTTTTAGGCGGATTTGGTAAAACGTTTTTCTGATCACTTAAGCGGCACGGGTGGTTCCTATAGTAGTGGTTCTACAGCGCCATAAGCTCGTTGACAGGATTTGTGTGAAATATAGCAGGTCTAGAGTGCTTTTATTGTATAGTGGCCATGGGTAGCGTTCCTCAGTCACAATTATAAGATCGTGGGTTCGAATCCTGGTGGGGTGAGGTGTTGATTATATGTGAATCATAGTGCGTGCTTTATTGGGCTAATGAAATATATTGGATCCTTGTTTGGCATTTGATGGTGTTGCTCTGATCTTTTAAGCGGCCGTTGGTCCCATTGAGGGGTTCTCGGCATATAGCTAATTGAAGCAGGCTTTGTGAAATATAGCGAGTCTAGGTCTTTTATTGTCCTGTGGCCCAGAGGTAGCGTTCCCTAGTCACAATTTTAAGATCGTGGTTTCGAATGCTGTGTGTGGGATGAGGAGTGTTGATTATATGTAAATCCGGCGTGTAGTGGGGTAATAAGAATATCTATATGGATCTCGTGTTTGGCCCGATTTGGTAAAACGTTGGTCTGATTACCTAAAGCGGCTGGATGGTACATTAGGAGTTCACAGCGCCATAAAGCTCGTTGAACAGGCTTTGTTGTTGTATAGTGAGTCTACTACTGGCTTTATTGTCTGGTGGCCCAGAGGTAGCTCTCGGTCACAATTATAAGATCGTGGGTTTGAATCCTGGTGGGTGTTGAAATTATTGATTATATGTAGAAGTCCGTGTGCTTTATTGGGTTAATGAAATATATATGGATCCTCATGTTTCAAGCCGGATCTGGTAAAACGTTGCTCTGATCACCTAAAAGCATGGTGGTCCCCATTAGAGTTCATGGTGCCATAAGGTCGTTGAACAGGCTTTGTGTGAAATATAGTAGAGTCTAGGACTACTTTAGTGTCTGATTGCCCAGAGTGGCGTTCCGGTCACAATTATAAGATCGTGGGTTCAAATCTGGTGGGGTGAGGTGTTGATTATATGTAGAAGTCGTGCTACCACCACACACACACACACACACACACATACACCGTCCTTGCCACTGACCTCCGTTTTGTTGTTTGTTTACTAACATTGTTTTCAAGCACCTGCTGCCTCGTCAAACGTCTCTTTCTCTCCTCTCCTCTCCTTCCTCTCTCTCTCTCTCTCTCTCTCTCTCTCTCTCTCTCTCTCTCTCTCTCTCTCTCTCTCTCACGCATTTCTTGCTTTATTCTTGACGTATGTTTTATTCATCTCTTTCTCTCCGTTGCATGGCAAAGATAGACAGTTTCTCTCACTTGTTGCATGACTAAGGTAGATAACTTCTCTCACTTGTTGCATGACTAAGGTAGATAACTTCTCTCACTTGTTGCATGACTAAGGTAGAAAACTTCTCTCACTTGTTGCACGACTAAGGTAGATAACTTCTCTCACTTGTTGCATGACTAAGGTAGATAACTTCTCTCACCTGTTGCATGACTAAGGTAGATAACTTCTCTCACTTGTTGCATGACTAAGGTAGATAACTTCTCTCACTTGTTGCATGACTAAGGTAGATAACTTCTCTCACTTGTTGCATGACTAAGGTAGATAACTTCTCTCACTTGTTGTATGACTAAGGTAGATAACTTCTCTCACTTGTTGCATGACTAAGGTAGATAACTTCTCTCACTTGTTGCATGACTAAGGTAGATAACTTCTCTCACTTGTTGCATGACTAAGGTAGATAACTTCTCTCACTTGTTGCATGACTAAGGTAGATAACTTCTCTCACTTGTTGCATGACTAAGGTAGATAACTTCTCTCACTTGTTGCATGACTAAGGTAGAAAACTTCTCTCACTTGTTGCACGACTAAGGTAGATAACTTCTCTCACTTGTTGCATGACTAAGGTAGATAACTTCTCTCACTTGTTGCATGACTAAGGTAGATAACTTCTCTCACCTGTTGTGACTAAGGTGGATAACTTCTCTCACTTGATGACTAAGGTAGATAACTTCTCTCACTTGTTGCACGACTAAGGTAGATAACTTCTCTCACTTGTTGCATGACTAAGGTAGATAACTTCTCTCACTTGTTGCATGACTAAGGTAGATAACTTCTCTCACTTGTTGCATGACTAAGGTAGATAACTTCTCTCACTTGTTGCATGGCTAAGGTAGATAACTTCTCTCACTTGTTGCATGACTAAGGTAGATAGCTTCTCTCACTTGTTGTATGACTAAGGGAATTAACTTCTCTCACCTGTTGAATGACTAAGGTAGATAACTTCTCTCACTTGTTGCATGACTAAGGTAGATAACTTCTCTCACCTGTTGCATGACTAAGGTAGATAACTTCTCTCACTTGTTGCATGACTAAGGTAGATAACTTCTCTCACTTGTTGCATGACTAAGGTAGATAACTTCTCTCACTTGTTGTATGACTAAGGTAGATAACTTCTCTCACTGTTGCATGACTAAGGTAGATAACTTCTCTCACTTGTTGCATGACTAAGGTAGATAACTTCTCTCACTTGTTGTATGACTAAGGTGATAACTTCTCTCACTTGTTGCATGACTAAGGTAGATAACTTCTCTCACTTGTTGCATGACTAAGGTAGATAACTTCTCTCACTTGTATGACTAAGGTAGATAACTTCTCTCACTTGTTGTATGACTAAGGTAGATAACTTCTCTCACTTGTTGCATGACTAAGGTAGATAACTTCTCTCACTTGTTGCATGACTAAGGTAGATAACTTCTCTCACTTGTTGCATGACTAAGGTAGATAACTTCTCTCACTTGTTGCATGACTAAGGTAGATAACTTCTCTCACTTGTTGCATGACTAAGGTAGATAACTTCTCTCACTTGTTGCATGACTAAGGTAGATAACTTCTCTCACTTGTTGCATGACTAAGGTAGATAACTTCTCTCACTTGTTGCATGACTAAGGTAGATAACTTCTCTCACTTGTTGCATGACTAAGGTAAGTACAGAATAAGACGATAATCAAAGCAAAAATAAAAACAAAACAAGTAATCAAAAATAATAGATAAAGAAATAAACAATGACAAGTAAACAAAACAATGAAAGATAAACAAAACACATGAACGAGGTAACAGACACACAGACTAAACAAAACAAGCTAACAAATCAAATAAGACAAAGAGCCTTCATGACCTAAGGTTGCCAGACATCTTACCCCACAGGAAGGAGAGGGTCAGGCGGAGTCAGACCAGGTCAGTGAGGGTCAGTACAAAACTTTAAAGGGTGGGGAAGAAACACGTCAATGGAGGGAGACAGGACAAAATGGCTCTCTCTCTCTCTCTCTCTCTCTCTCTCTCTCTCTCTCTCTCTCTCTCTCTCTCTCTCTCTCTCTCCCTCTCTCTCTCTCTCTCTCTCTCTCTCTCTCTCTCTCTCTCTCTCTCTCTCTCTCTCTCTCTCTCTCTCTCTCTCTCTCTCTCTCCTCTCTCTCTCTCTCTCTCTCTCTCTCTCTCTCTCTCTCTCTCTCTCTCTCTCTCTCTCTCTCTCTCTCTCTCTCTCTCTCTCTCTCTGGGTGTGTGTAATAATAATAATAATAATTAACGTTTTGTTGAAAGAGCTTGGCAGCCAGAAGGCTGAAAATATACAGTTACATATTTGGGGAATGGGTTTCGAATTACAAATAATATACAAGTAACATAAGTGACACAAATAAGATATATAATAACTAGATGGGGAAAAGCTCAAACTACAGTTCATTTCCACATAGTGACAGTGCAAGGAGTAGTGTTTACTGGGAGTGAATACACTGGTTTATTACAAGTTATTGACAATATTTACAATGGTTGGGACTGGGCTGTTCTTATAGCGATCAGTTCGTGCACGTATGGGCTGGATGCGGTTGTGGTGTCGAACAGCAATTGTCGGGCTAGGGATCTCAGGTGGTAGTAGGAGCCGGTGTCGAGGATAGTGTAGAAGCTTCTTACCAAATTTGCAGATGAGGTCGTGGTGATGGTCAGTGAGAGTCGAAAGGGTCAGTGTGTTGAGCGCTTCTTGATATGTGGAGTAGGAAGGGGAGAGAATAATCTTGCATGCCCTCTTTTGCACTTTTTCTATGTGTTTACGTT
>NW_024746253.1:127500-157618 GCF_018991925.1 Homarus americanus | reverse complement strand
TGAGGACCATTTTGAAGTCATGTGCAGTTTGCTATGAATGTCCCTTGAATTTGGGTATATTTTATATTTTTGTAATGAAAATATAGTTAATATGCAATAAAAGCAACATACAAACTACTTCTTTATGAAATACTGGTTGTCAATATGTACTTCATCTTCATGTGTTGATGAATCATATGCCATACGATGACATTATTAGACAATTTATTTACAACATAAACTAAAGAAACAGGGTCACTGAATGCTATTTAACAGCTCAATTATGGCCGAGATAAATTAAATCTTTCAGTGTTAGACGCACCACATATAATATTATAGCACGGTGTTTATACTTGTTTTTAGAATAATATAAGAGGATTTTTTCCTCCCTAAGTTCTTTGAGTCCTAAATGGGCTGATCTGCCTCTTTTTTCATGGCTAGTGGATACCCTAGATACCCTACCCTCTTGTTCTTGATTAAAAAAATCGAGGAGGGCAATTTGGAACTGGCAGGGCAAAGGGGCAGGGGCTGAAGCCCCCTTGAGCCCTACCTGTGCACGTGCCTCAAGAAGAGTGAGGAGGAAAGAGAAGGCTTTTTTCTCAACAAAATAAGAGGGCAACAAATAACTAAGTCCCCCGTCTAACTACTGTAGATGGCCGAGAGATGAGTGTTGTCATAAAGAACGTAATGTTTTTTTTTGAGACTGTTAAAATCATGTCAATAATTTAAAGGTGAAATAGATATTAAGTATTTTGAGAAATATCTACCAAACGAAGTATTTGACTAAGAGATGAATACGGCCGAAATAGCCTAAAGGCGAAGTAGCCAGCAATCCCCAAGCCTAACCTAACTAAGAAATGAATATCATATCTAAGCTTAGCGATGAAAATATAGTAAGAAAGTACGCTGAGACAAGTATGTCGTCAATATTAACCTAAAATAAAATAAAGTACACAAAAGTAAGATAATTGACATATCTTAAAACCTTAATAAGAAAATAAAGAAGTTCTCCCATTTAAAATTTAAATTTTCTTTAACTGCAATAGAGAAAATGGACATAAATAAACAGTTTCATGAATGAGTTTAAATGAGGGACTTAAACGACGCGGAATGGGCTTCAAGGTGTTACCGGAGTAATGTAGAGACCAACCGAGTATCACTTTAATTAAATGGCTAATAATAATAAGGTATTATTTTACTTTCGGACATGGCGCGCCCCAATGATTTTAACTACTGAAACATTTAGGTTACTTTAAGCTAGGCCTACAGGGGATCTGCCCCCGGCTAGAAGTTAAGTTAGGTTTTGTTAGGTCAGATGACTCGTTTTCTCCCCCACCCAAATACCCCGATTTCGCAGGCTCTCCCCCATTAGTGTTTGGCGGGCAAAAACTACCAATTTCCGCCCAAAAATAAGGTCAGATTCGTTTAAAACACAACAAAATACACCCATATCCTAGAGTAAAAATTTACCTAATAATAATAATAATAATAATTAATAATAGTTATTCGGAACGTAACTATCCGCTGTTTTTTATTGACTCGTTTTCACTTATTTTACTTGGGGATACGGTAGTATAGGGTTGCCATACGTCCGTATTTTCCCGGACATGTCCTCCATTTAGGTCTCGAAATCTTCATCCGGAAGGAATTTTTAAAATTCTTCAAAAGTCCGGAATTTCAGCTTCCATCATTTTCTCCACGGAAAAAAACATGAAACTGTAATGACGAGAGAGAGAGAGAGGGAAGGTGGAAACCGTAGAGATCTCGTTCAGTTTTCGTCAGCTAATAAGTCACTTGTACTCCTGTAGGTGTTGTCAACTTAGCTGTCAAATATTTGATTGATAAGGGGGTAGAAGTTGATGAAGTGTTTTGACCAAGTTAGTAACCTGAAGCAGTTTGTGGAAAATTACAAGAGTGATGAAGAATTTAGTAATCTGCCAACACATAAAAAGTGGACCAGATACTTTGAAAAATCAAAGAACATTGAATGCCACTCAGAATTGTTAAGAATTGCACAATTCTTCTTTGCTATATCATCTCACAATGCAAATGTAAAAAGAGTTTTTTCACTGATGCAAAGTCAATGGACAAAGGAAAGGAACAAATTTAGTGTTGAAACAATGAAAGGCATTCTGGCTGTACAGTACAACTTCCGAGAAACATCTTGCAGTGACTTCTACACCTTTCTTAAGAGCAATCAGCCAATACTGAAAAAGATCCGATCTACAGAAAATGGCTGATATCTTGTGCTAACCTAACCACACGTAACGTAACTTAACCTAACCAAGGAGCTAGGAGCCTAGGACTAGTATGTTACTATAATTACTGTACTTACAGTTACTGCGATGGCGGGAAGCGGCGTGCAACAGCCTTGAGGAAGTGGTGTAGAATAATTCAAATTGTTTTATGGTCCAGGTGAGCGGCAGAAGTATCTTGCAAAGTACTGCTCGTAAGTGATCACCCTCTTACTATACAGAGTTCTCGATAGTCAGCACAAACTCTAGTGGTAGGTAAGGATACCGTGATCTGTAAATAATTTCAACATAAAGTTATCTTGACCTCAAAATTCGGACACAGTATCCCCCCCCAAAAAAACTACGGGAACACACTTAGCACGTCATGACTGCTAATGAATGGTCTTATTAAATGACAAGTAAAGGACACCCGTACATAATCTGCAAACGGAGAAAGGATATACATCCCTATTTCGTATTTCATCGATTCCCCAAAGATAAAGAAAAATAAGTACTGTATTGTAACTATTTTTAAAATATAGACTAAGAGTAAGATTGTATTAGTCCTTATTATTATCGATGTATATAATATGTTGAAAGTTAAACAATTTCCATGGAAGATGCTAGGGGCAGGTATTATCCTTATTATAATTTTAGTAACTGTAAGTAATTCTGGATACATTTCTTCAGATGTAGTAGATGGCAGAGGTTAATAGAAGAAAAAGACACACCTTTGAAGGGGAAAACAGTTAAAGATCTAAATAGAAGCCACTATGTATGCAGTCACCATTTCTCTCTAAAAAAAAAAAAATATTTGTCATCTGCACAGTCAAGTCAATGCTATAAATTTAGAAGGTAAGATGTAACATAAAACTAAAGCTGACTTCATTTTCTGTGCTTTATTGATGAGTTATGGAAAACTATGGTTACTTGTTCTTTTATTGTATTAAGGTGACACGATTCATCATCATTTGCACCAACTTATATCTTCACCATGATTTTTTTTTTGTATTCACATTTTAAATAAACTGGATTATTTTAAATGAACATATAACAATTTTTTTTTTCAGATTAAGTGGTTTTACATATACCGAACAACTCACATCCTCATCAAAGTGTTTCCAGTTAATATTTTTGTGTTTATGTTAAGAAGTACATGTAATATAATATATTACATGTACTATAATATATTACATGTAATTATGTCATGATTTTATTTTGTTTGATCGCTGATTCATTGTTAACATTTGCCACGTCACAGCTGATGAAGTGACTGTAAGATAACTATATTAACTCGCCTGTATCTACAAAATTAAACATTTGCACAAGAAAATGAACAGAAGTGAAAGTAATTCGAGTACAAATCTGTGCCTAAAATCACACACACCATAATTACTGAACCGCTGACAGTCACGAGTCATATATTAGCCATAATAATAATAATAATAATAATAATAATAATAATAATATTACAAGGTATTAATATTATCATTATTATTATTATTAATATTATTATTATTATTATTATTATTATTATTATTATTATTATTATTATTATTATTATTATTATTATTATTATTATTAACTATGCATAGAAAAATTATCAGGACAGACTTATGTTAAAGAAATTAACCTTAGCTATATAAATTTTAATAAAAAAGTTTACGTTACAGATTATTAGCAAAATTTTTTTACGAATCGATGGATTTCAAGATTATTAGGGACATTAGTATATTGGTTTGGCTAGGTTAGACTGATGTTAGGTTAGGTGGGTAAGGTTAGGTTAGGTTAGGTTTGGTAAGGTTACGTTAGATTAGATTAGATTCGGTTTGGTTAGGTGAATTATGGTCACAATAAATTAAGTTAGATTTGATTAGGTTAGGTTAGGTTAAGTTAGAATGGATTAAGATAGGTTAAGATTTTTGTTAGGTTCCACTCCTATTTCACAAGTGATGTGTTTTTATTAGACACATGCACATTTTATTAACCAAATAACATGCATAATTTTTAACTATATTTGTAAAATAAAAATACGAAATGGAAGTAGAATGTTAGTCTATTTGTAATGACTAATTTTACACACATCAAAGCAGGACTAAATATAAGAAATTAATGTGAAGGATGTAACCAAAACTCATAGACAGAGTTTAAGCAGGGTACTGTATTCCTTGGTAATTGGGTGTTATGTAACTTATGTAAGTAATATTAAGTCTTCTTTGTATGGTTAATAACTTGAAGAAGGTATCCAATGGTTTTATTATAAATGTTTCTGTGGTAGTCAAGTGTATATACTATACATCACTACTACTGATTCATCTCTGAAGGTTAATCTTAAAAATAACTATAACCTGGACCCCAATGATGTTGAAGATGGTGTCCAATACTCTCTATTCAGCAAGTTAGTATAGTATTGAAAAGTACTTAAGTAGCATTAGATAGTCTATGGAGTCCGATCTTATAAATAACTACAACCTAAAGGAGACACTCGATGGTGTTCTTTTGGCAAGTTTGTCCTACTAGATGGGATAAAAGGAGTATTGGAGTGGCATAAGGGTGTCATTGGATCTTCTTATAATCAGCTGGCAGTCATATGGTTCCGGTGTCTATGGGGGAGGAAGGTTTGCAGAGATCACAGTTGTTTATGTCAAAAAATTGTGGCCAAGACTGAGAGATGACTTGAGAGGATGATCATCACTGCCATGGACAACCAGGTCGAGAACTACCAGGAAATAGAAGCTGATGAAGTACACTTTCTGGAGGTGAGACTGTGGCTGCTGTGTATGTATGTGTGTCTGTGTGTGCTGCTGTATTACTGTGGCAGGAAGAGAAGAACCAGAAGTAGAATAAAGATACAAAAAAAAACATTAATACGGTAGAATTGATGATTATATGATAGTTTTTGTGTGTCTTTATCTAGTGGTTGTGTTGCTATTGCCTTAACCTGTTGTCATTAGTACTGTTCACTGTTATTGTGGTCTGCCTATGTACTAAGATGCTTTAGGAAACTGGACAAATAATGAAAATAAAGTACTTACATACATACAGACGATACATACATACAGATGATGGTAAATACCTACATACACATTCAGATGATAGAATAGAAGAGAACATTAATCATTGTATATCTTTCCTGTACTTCTTCTCTGGCAAACACCTCATACAAGTTTACATTGATTGCAGGTGTATAATGTAATTAGACAATACCGGTATACAATGTACGTAGATAGTATAGGTACATAGGCACATAGACTGCAGGTGTATAATGTAGGCATACAATATATAGGCACACTACAATTATACCAACATTGTACAGTAATACTTAACAACCATGACACACTCTTAGCACCATCTTGAGGAATTCTCTCCATAGAAGATAAAAACTTTCTTCCCCCAAGAAAGTGACAAAATGTGCTCGAGGAATATATTTGTGTAATGTAGCTAACTTATGTCCGGCAAGTTTGTTTCTGTTCGAACAGTTATTTTCATGGAGATAATTTGTATCTTTTTTAAGGATGAAATTCAAGACAAGTAATACTTAAGATTAGGTTAGGTTAAATGAAAGAAGTAAATTTTATTAGTATTGTAAAACAGAAAATTGAGGAAAACTAAGTGTTAAGATGACTCGAGTGATTAACAAGGTATATTCTTATCCGAAGAGCCATAAATACTGTAATGTACAGTTAACAAAAAATATATATATTTCACTGCTTTCCGTACTTTTCATCTGGAACACAAGATGAAATGTTTAGAAAACCCGGGTATGCTGACCTAACACATACCATGAGTGGCTGAGGCATTTGCTCAATCCAAATTCCAACAGACCCCCGGGGCACGATAATGTTTTGTTAACTGTACGCACAAGGTAAAGGAAGAGGTAGTGTATTAGTTACCAAAGAAGGGCGGTGACAATTTTGTTGCCATTTTGACACACTTGATCAACATCCTCAATACATTACAAGTATTTATATGTCACTCATAAGCATGTACTGTACATGGGGCCCCCTGAGTTACGAAGGGGTTACTATAATCCTGGACCCTGTTCGAAGGTCAATTGGTAACTCAGAACCATATTACTGTATTTTCTCAATACAGTACACGGAAAGGCATCCACTTCATGACACAGGAATTACTATGTGTATATTTTGTTGATATATTTTGTTATTTGCAGAGTATAGGAAAAGGATCATTTGGGGTTGTTTACAAGGCATTGTGGAGAGGCCTGACTGTAGCAGTGAAGAAAGTGGAGACAGAGTCTGAGGTAAGTCTCTTGCTGCATTACTTGTTGTTGTTTATGAAGAAAAAGGTCAAGAATGTTTATGATGTTATATAAGGAGACTGCCATAAACAGTGGTCATGAACAGAAGACTTTCCTTAACTCTTAATTTTTTTAAGTCAAAGTTTTTAATTGAACTCTGTTTTATTTTATCGCTGCTACTGAACTTAAGATATCCTCCCATTTCTTGGATTATGATACAAATTCAGAAACAAAAACCTTTTGCAGGAATATATGTGTAAGAAAGATGTAGGTTTAAAGTACAGTACTTTACAAGGTACAGTTCAGTGATTCCCCAATAATGACCTTATCATAAAGTTGGTACTGTATTAGAATACCTGTATATAGGTATTGTATAAGTGCATCTAATAATGTACATTGTAACGGCAGCTAATATTGGCATTAACATTCCAAAATAAAGTCTGTTAACACTATACTGTACTGTATATGAAAGAAATATTTACAGTACATCCATGTAATATTGATTCCACTTTGACCATGACACAACCTTCCCCACCATCCTGTGACCATGATAGTGAACATCACCTTCACCATCCTACCTAACCATGATCTATCCTACCCTAATATTACCCTGATATACCTTACACTACCATGACCTACCATACCTTACCCTACCTTACCATCATTATACTGTACACTCGGTAAAAACTACAGTACAGGTGGGGTCCAATGATTTTCCAACTGAACTTTACCGTTGTCTCGCGAGGGTTGGTAGGCCTGACTGTGAGACATTTTATACTTAATTTGGTACTTTATTACAATATGACTGGAGAATGTCAGTATATCTAGATAAGTTAAACTGTATGTTATATTAAATGTTCCACACACCGTAGACTACAGTAACCATGGAAGTGGATGAGTAACCACATAGGAATACTGTACATTATATGTTTGGCAGAATTAGTGGATATAGTAAAGGTATAAGATTATTTTGGACCCGAATTTCGAATCAGTATTTGTATTACTACTTCACTTTGGGCTAATGACACATTATGTCATTCTTTATTCGTACTGGAAAATATACCAAGCTGTTCCGAAACATCTGAATGGCTCCACAGTTCGCATGCAGTCATAATGGAACCCGGCCCAACGACGTTTTACCATATGGTCGAATATTTCCGGAAAGTCTAGTACTGTACTGGGTTTCGTTTCAGAGTACCGATCACTTGTTTCGAGCACATGTGGCTGAACCCATACACACGCAGGGCTACCAGTGCGAGGAATGCCTCAGGGGCCTTTTTGAAACACCTTTTTTGTGGTGTCAGTTTGTTTCACGCAGGAATTGTAACGGTAGTTTTTTTTTACCAAATGTACCTTGAAACTGTTTGTGACATTATTGTGCACAACTAACACATTTATTCTCTTTCCTTGTTGTCAGGTTAACGCTTTTTACAATGAGGTGCAACAGCTGGCTCGGGTACAGCACGAGAACATCATCTACCTCTACGGTGCCTGCGTGTCTGATATTCACAAGTGTCTCGTCATTGAATTTGCAGATGGGGGATCACTGTATCACTGTGAGTTTGTGAACTGTTTGTATGTAATGTATTTATTTTTGCCATTTCAAGACTTTTCTCTTTATGGTGCAGGTAGGCCAGATTCTAAAGCAAACACACACTCTCTTTATATTCACAGTACAGTGTATTCATTAACTCTTAGTGTTGTAACAGATGTATTCTTCTGTTATATGGTGTTTATCTCTCACAACAAGGGCTCAGATATCTCTCAGGTTTATCCATCTGACACAACCAAGCATCACCTATTCACTTCTTTTTGAACATTCATGAAATAAGGCTCATACTACTCATCATCGGCACCGCTGTTCTAGGCTGTTTTCCACGCTTGTGTCAGTTGGGGCAGCCTGCACCTCAGTTGTCTTTTCCCTCAGCCATTAAATGAGATTAATTACTTTAATGTTTTTTTCTTATTATGACTCAACATATACAAAGTGAATCATTAGGAGGTGTTGTGAATCAGTTTAAAGGCCAAAGATGCCCACTGTTTATGTATATGTATGTATGGGAAGAAGTGTGTGTAGCCTTACTTCTTGAAGATGTTTCTTGTTACTAACTACACATGTTTTACTCTGGCCTCCTCTGTTATTTTCCTCCCATTATTAAAATTCCTGTATCCCTTGACTCACTCCACACAAGGATGGGAGAGAACAGTATCCACTATGGAGGGAAATGGATTGAAGGAGTGTTCAATATTTTGTTAAGTCCACAAATGGTTGGAAGAGATCTGGAAATTCCACCTCGGTGTTTAGTAAAAGATAGAAGGTGTAATGTAGTACAGTACTGAATACAGATATAGAAGAGAGTATAGTGTATAGAATATAGACAGACAATAGTATAGATATTTACTGTATATATTAGAATATTTGGTATATGTGCTTATTTTTTCTGTTCTCTGCAACACAATAAATAAATTAGTATCCTGGAACTGCATAGTGATGTAAGTGTTCCACCCTTTTAGTCAGAGGGACTTACCTGCTATGTCCTCTTACACCAAATATCACATCAGAATGTCGTACCTGGTAAGTCATTTAATCTCCACAACAGTAGAAAAGGCCGGTCGGGTGAAATTGCTCTGATATGACACGAGTGTTCTAAGATGCTCTGATACCCGCACTAGGCCTCAGCAGATTTGTTTTTTCTCTCGTGTTGGGGTGCGTACGGTACTTAGCTTACTGTATTAATCTGTTTTATATCTAGCTCTGAGTGGCCAACCTATTCTGTTTACTTGGTGGATAAGAGACTGGCCGCCACATGGTGGGTGGTGAGCTGCCAACTGAGTGATGGGAGCATTCATTCAATCACCCTCTCCAGTCACACCCCCTCTGGTATAATGTAGTTTCTTTTGAGGTCTTGGTAGGATTGGTGAGGTAAAGTTAGTGCAATTTAAGGTTTGTTTGATTAAGTTAGGTTATGTTAGTTGGGGTTGGTTAGGTTAGGTTATTTAGGGTAGGTTAGGTTAGCTAGGTTAGGTTAGGTTATTTAGGGTAGGTTAGGTTAGCTAGGTTAGGTTTGATCTGGACACGTGACTTACATATAAGGATGGGGATCATAAGTGTCCTAAACTGTTACTTTGTTTACAGTGTTGCACAATTCACCCAACACAGAGTATAACCTGGCACATGGAATATCCTGGTTATTACAATGTGCCAGAGCCGTGTCCTACCTCCACGCCATACAGCCGAGACCTTTATTACACAGGTGAGTGGACAACCTTTGTCTTACCTTGTTACTTCTGTACACAACAGATAATTATGTTGCCATTTTCTCCTGTTATCTTTAATTATCTTAATTAATTCAAGCTGTCAGATGCAGTATGGTTAGTAGCTACTGCTGATATATTTTCCATGGATGGTAAAGCACCTTAATGAAAGCATACGTATAACTTTGATGACTTTTTTACCCAGTCTGGTTCCCTCTCTTCCCCAGCCATTAAGACAGAGTGAGCCACACACTATCACTTGTCCAATTATTTACATATTTGACGAATCTGCTAATTTTTTAAAATAACTTTTTCGTTGACTCGGAACAGCTAATGCTAATTTAATATCCTGGAATAGTGGTTATAAAATAATTGCAATTATAAACAACCTTGAACCTGGTGTCTGTCTGTCTTTATATGGAAGTACAGTAGTATAATTGTGACAAAAACTTTTATTTTGTTTGTCAGTTTCGACTACGGTGGACATGTTAGAGTGTCGGCCTGTTGTCTCTCTCTCTCTGGGTGTACCGTACTTAAACTTTTCTTTGTTGAATCATAACTGTGTCTGTTGTAGGCTTTTAGTTTATTTTGTTTACAAAGTTTTATATGAATGAATACTTCATCACAGGAGAAAGTGTTGAATGGCAAATTAAATTTTCTGTTTCAACAAGTTATTGGCCTGTGAGAGGGTTAAAAAAAATATTGGGTTTATTAAATTTCATGTTAATTATGTACAATAAAGGTTAAGATTTGTAAGTGTGTGTGTAGGACTGGTCAGTGGCTGGTTATAAACATTTTGCACTTGTTTTGGTGCTGACTTTTTCCCCAGTGGCTTTAAAGCACCACTTTTGAAGTCAGCTCACTTTGAAATCACGGTGGCGAGGCATTTTCAGTTCCTCAGAGACTGTCCTTGGTACAGTTTTTGTAGAAGGTCCACTTTTTATTTACACAGCACTTTACGTTTTCTACCACGGTGAAACTCAGTTCTATCACTTTGGTGTTTGTGTGAGGGCATTGTGAAAGCAAAATAAAATCACTATTAAACAAAGAGAACAGAGTACACCTGGCCAGTTACTTGAACCAGTGTCGTTAGCCCAGGGTGTCTGTGACCGCAGTGTTCATGCTACGTAAACAAAGCAGGAACTTAGGATGACGCAGTAACTCATGAGGGGTTGAGCACGGGATTCATTTATCATAGAGAATGTACTGTACTGTATCACCAATAATGGGAGTCAATGTATTACTGTACTGGTGTAATATAAATTTCTTAGATGTTAGCCTAGTGTTTCATACTCGTCCGGTTTCTCTTTAAGTGCATTATACGTATGAAATTATTATTGTTGTATGTTTTTCACTTGTCATAGGTATATATAAGTGTATTTTAATCATTGTGCACATCAAAAAATTCCACTGAAACACATTTTGTAGCATCTCAGTTTTTGTAATGGAAGTCTCTGGGAAATGTGAATCTCAGATGCCATTCTTCCATCCCATTTATATACAGTATTCTTATTGTTTGTTTGTCTTTCCATCCATAATACTTGTTTTACAACCTGCCTAAATACAACATTGTCTCCCTCACGTGTAGCCTGTTTGTGTGTTTCTCAGTTGGGCATTTATTAATTATCTGTTACAGGAGAATTGTTTAACACTGTAACTATCTTATGTTAGTTCTGGGACTTATTTGTAATGTTGGATTATGTGAAGATTACACACCACAGTTTATTCCACCTGGAGATTAACCATCCTACCCTACTCTACCTCACCTCACCTTACCCTACCCTACCTCACCCTACCCTACCTTACCTTACCTTACCTTACCTTACCTTACCTTACCTTACCCTACCCTACCCTACCCTACCCTACCCTACCTTACCCTACCCCACCTCACCTCGCCCTGCCCAACCCTACCTTACTCTACTTTACCCTGCCCTACCTCGCCCTGCTCCTCAGATAGTATTAGGGAGATTAATCTTCAGGTGAAATAAAGTGGTGTGTCTAATATTCAGGTGATCCAAAATATGTAATTGTTTTCTCAGGGACCTCAAACCCCCTAATTTGCTCCTGACCAAAGAGGCCAAAATTCTCAAAGTATGTGATTTTGGGACAGCGTGTGAACTAAGCACCATAATGTCCGACAACCGAGGATCTGCTGCCTGGATGGCGCCAGAAGTGTTTGAAGGTTAGCACTTGTCGCTACTGATGGTTTATTATGTAATTTTCTGCAGAAAGTTCGATATATATTTTTATTTTTACGTTTTTTAAGCATATTCCTTCTGTATGTCAGGGAATATATACAGTATAGGGTATTGAAAAGTTATTGTCTGTCTGTCTGTTTGTTATTTTTACTACTCTTTCACTTTAGTTAAGGTTGGTTCAAGGGTTGGGTACATTCACCTCAAGGAAGGGAGGAATTAATAGTGAGAGTTATGTAAGGAAAGTGTAGAAAGTGACAGGAAAGTTCTAAGACAATAAATATAGATTATCCAGGAATAGTTACCTGTACTCAACTCCTGAGCGTACATATGTAGTATGCCTTACATGTGGTTGATACCCTTGTTATATATGTATTTTTATTCTGTATTCTAGTTTAAGTAGCAGCCCTTTGGTTTAGCTGAGTAATGTAAAGATCTTTAATTTCTTAGATAGTGGTGGAGGTGAGGTTGAGAGAACAGATAGTGGTGGAGGTGAGGTTGAGAGAACAGATAGTGGTGGAGGTGAGGTTGAGAGAACAGATAGTGGTGGAGGTGAGGTTGAGAGAACAGATAGTGGTGGAGGTGAGGTTGAGAGAACAGATAGTGGTGGAGGTGAGGTTGAGGGAACAGATAGTGGTGGAGGTGAGGTTGAGAGAACAGATATTATAATTTTTGTTTTCTTCTGTTTACAGGTAAATTGTACACAGAAAAATGTGATGTATATAGTTGGGGAATCATCCTCTGGGAGGTGATGACCCGTCGTGTACCGTTTGAAGATCTTGGATTGGCCGTTCGCATCATGTGGGCGGTGCACCAGAAACAGCGACCGCCACTTGTAACCGGCTGTCCAAAGTTACTAGAAAATTTAATGAAACGGTATGTGTTTGATACAGTCTCTCCACTTAACCTTTTGGGTGTCTTATTTGACTTATTTTGACTTATTTTTTTATTCTACCTGAGGACCAACTTGACATTAGTCCTCAGTGGTAGAAAAATGTTTGATACCCACTGCCTTATTCAACTACCATCTCTTGAGTGTTGAAACATGCACTATTCTCTCCTCTGGTAAAACATCCCTGCTGCTGTGGTTGCATAGTTGGCTTTTCCTGCATCTGAGTTTCTGTTTTATTGTATTTGTATAGAATACTTCACAGTTGACATTATTTACACATTTCTTAGTACTGTACTTTACACTGAACTTCACTGATTCAAAATTCTCAGTGTTTTGGGTGTTCCTATGGGAAAATGGGTTCTGTGAATGAAAAATGACCTAACAATCACTTATTCAGGAATGCATCTTGTTCTTACTAAGTGGGACCTCACTGTATTTTGTTAAATGAGTTTCCATTTGCAGTACTGTATCTATAGTAATATACATGTTGTTTCTGTATCAAGACATATTTTAACAGATACATATTACATTATGTCCTGTACAGTATTTACATTATTATTCTGCATTTTGTTCTAGGAGTTTGACTTCTCTTTTTCCTTTTTGATGATACCGGTAGATGTTGGGACCACAACCAAGCTCGTAGGCCGCGTATGGAAGAGGTGGTGGAGAAGATATCTTTCATCGTACGCTTCCTGAAGGGTGCCGACGAACCTATAAATAATCCCCCATCAGATGATTCCATGACGGGTAAGACTTTACACGTGTCTCACACAGACACTACAAGTTGTCACTTTAAACTTCATTTCCTGATTAATCCCAGTGAAAGTGGGTCCTATAGGGGTAGTGCAGGTACAGCACACTATATCTTCAACCTTTGGTACACAAGTGTGGCCCTCCTTCACATCCTAACTGTAAAGTTAGGTGCCCATTCACTGCTTGGTGAACTGTGGATGTCCCTGGCATGAACCTGTGATCATTAGGATAGGAGTTAAAAAAATTTCCCACTTGGCTGCCGAATGGTTTACTCCATATACAATTTCCTTTTGAAAGATGGGGGGTTGGGAGTTTTCATCTTGAACCAGCCTGTGGCCAACATTACTCATTCACCTGGCTTATGGAATGGTTTCAGTTTCTGAAATAAAAATTTTATGTAACTGACCACAGAAAATATGTAAAATTGACCCAAGTAAATCTTTAAACATATAAGTATTGCACCTGTATGCAGGGGGTATACTAATCACTCAACAGTTGCTGTAGTTTGTCCTGTTAACTTAAAGATATACAGTAGGTGAGCCTTGACCTCCTTGTTCCTCAACTTGGACAGACCATCTCTTGGTCTTGTCTCAACATGTACAGTAAACTGTGGGGAATGTACCAAGTATTACAGTTAAGTTATATTACATCACTACAAATTGTTCGTGCTGTAACCTTGAGCTTGGCAAATTACCACAGTTTGAAGACGTGATGCTAGATATTTTAAACAATGTTTTGCTTGTGGGAAGCAACCTGGAAACTTGCATTATTTTATACATTTTGGTGTAAGAACATACTGTACTGATGACAGGTGGTGGTGGCTTGTGTGATATGACAGGGTAAACCAGAGTTGTGTAAGGAGGCATACTGTACCATAGCAGTTTACATCTATTACAGTTGTAAGACTGACTGAATGACAATGGGGTGTTTGTGCATTTGCTCTCAGTCTAGCACCAGCATGCTATGGTACAACGTTTTAGAGTTAGAAAAACCCAGATAAGTTGTTGTTATGGAAATTGCATTTTATTACGAATATGTTGCCATTTTCGTTTTGATAATATCTCGTGGATCCTCTCGTTCACAGATTCGTATCGATCTCCGTGTATTGGCTCTAGTGCGGGTCACACCAGCCGGGACGTGAGTGAGTTCACCTGCAGTACGAATGACATCACCAGCGACCCTTGTGGTCATGGGAAAATTCAGACTAACAATATTGGTCTGTCAACGCTCCATAATGAGGTCAGTCTGGGTTTAAACTTCCATTATGTATGAGGTGTTGAACATTATTGTATAGTAGTGTATTTCATATCCAACCTTGAAGTGGCTGAGAGTATGAAGGTGTGAGTGGCTAAGACTTTTACAATGAAGGAATAGTGCCGCTTGTTACGTATAGGACTTAGTGCCGCTGTGTTACATATAGGACTTGGTGCCGCTGTTTTACGTATAGGACTTAGTGCCGCTGTGTTACATATAGGACTTGGTGCCGCTGTGTTACATATAACTGTGACTGCTGTTGTTATATACAGTATGTAATAGAATTAATTAATAGATTAATTTCATCATATATCAAGCTAGATGGATTAGCAAACAAGAATCTTTGTATGATATTAAATACAGTAGACAGCCGGTGGTGCCGTGACTAAATTAAATGTGGTTTAATATTTTACTATAATAATGTTTACAGTCATTATATGCTTAAAGTGAGGGAAAACCTTTGGTTTAGCTAATTTCTGTAAATAAATTTATAACATGGAATTAAGTGAACTTAATTATCTTTGCAGGATGCCTCAACATGGGGCAGTTCAGGGAGTGAGGGAACATATCCTGTCAGGGACACGGGTGACGGCTGCTCTCCCCCTCAGGGTCCTCCAGCACCTGCCATAAGCCCAAATGTGTCTAGCACTGTAGTGGTGACCGGAGAAATGGGATCTCCCTGGAGCACGGCGCCCAGCGATGACCTGGAGAAGCACATGCTTCCTCTGGCTATTACCATACCCAACGCAGAACCCCCACCTCGCTCAGATATAATATTTGCTCCTCCTCGAGCCCCAACAATTTCACTCCAGCCAAGTGTCAATGTACCTGCACCTATAGGCTCAATAGAAGGCATTAGTCCTTCGGCTGTCCCAATGCGTCAGCATCTCACCCCGTCTGATCCAAATGCTCACTTGCGAAGACGTTCTGCAGAAGTGACCCCACAGCCCACGTCCTACAGAGAGGGTGGTCATCATGGTGAGTACAATACAATTTTCTGATTGTGAAGTTCAAC
This sequence comes from Homarus americanus, assembly GCF_018991925.1. Lineage (NCBI taxonomy): Eukaryota > Metazoa > Arthropoda > Malacostraca > Decapoda > Nephropidae > Homarus > Homarus americanus. Next base: position 141,783 of record NW_024746253.1, on the reverse strand, counting down.
TTTTTTTTCTCTGGATTTGTTAAGAAATTCTTGTGTGGATGCAAGAAATTTGTTGCGGAAATGTTATTTGGCAGACACAAATGGACGCTGTCACAATATATTATTTTCTTGGTGTATTACAGTATGTGCAACAACCACAGGCAACATCAGCAAATTGTCTACAGTGTGTCCTGTTTTTATTGTTGTTGTTTTTTTTATCTCTGTTTATGCCATACAAGGAAAATTCTCTTGAAACATTTATAGATAATTTATTAGAATTTGATCGTCCACTCAAGGAATGGCTGTTATTAGGACAGATGTTGGATCATGGGAAAGAACATTATAAGCATCTGAGCAAGAGTATGTCATATGGTACAGAAAATGGGGAGTATTGTACCAGGGGAATGGTTGAAGGCTATGCAGTACAGTAATGTGCAGTAATACTCTTGTAGTACAGTACTGTATAGGAAGAGAGTTAGTAAAGAAGGATTTAAAAACTAAAGAGAAATCATTTATTGAATATACCTGGAAAAGTACAGTCACTTGCACTTCTACCTGGCACAGTGGCTGGTGGATTTTGTGAGATGTGGCAACTCTGTGTTTGTTTACATGGTATTAAAACTCCTGGAATGGCCCTAAAGAGCATTGCAGTAGTAGCCAGACTAAGGATGTTAGATAAGTATTCCACAGAGTTGCCACATTTCATAAAATCCACCAACTGCTGTACCAGGTATAAGTGCTGGCAACTGTACAAGGCAGAACAGTAATTGAGGGGGTAAAGGATAAGAGAATGTAGAATAGATAAAGAAGAGGGAGGATTTAGAGGAGATAGGTGATTTATAGACCAAAGATTTTCTCTTAAAATAAAATAAAAATATGCAACATTTATGGATCCAGAGAAGCATATGATGGGGTGAATCTAGAGGCATTGTGGAATGTAATGAAGATTTATGGTGTAAGAGGAAGGCTGCTTGATGAAGTGAAAGTATTTTGTAAGAGCAGCAAGACAAGTGTGATAGTAAATGGAGGACTAAATGACAGCTCTTGAGATTAAAGTAGGTGTGAGGGAGAGATATGTTATGTCCCTGTGGTAGAGATATGTTATGTCCCTGTGGTAGAGATACGTTATGTCCCTGTGGTAGAGATACGTTATGTCCCTGTGGTAGAGATACGTTATGTCCCTGTGGTAGAGATACGTTATGTCCCTGTGGTAGAGATACGTTATGTCCCTGTGGTAGAGATACGTTATGTCCCTGTGGTTGGAGGGGAAGTGAAGGGCAGGAACAGCTGGAAGGTTGTACTGGCCACTGGTAACATGTTTCAAGGTGGACGATGCAGTGCTCTTTGTGTGTAGTGATGAGGATCTGTAGAAGGTGGTGAATAACTTGGATAAGGTCTGTGATAGGAAGGGTAAAGTAATGGTTTTTAGTGTACTGTACTGTTATGGGAAGGTGAGGTAGAATAGATAAAACCTAAGAGATTTAAACTGTAAAATTATGAAGAAGAATAAGATACTGGAGGCAGATGAAAATAGCAGTATTAGGGAGAGATGCTAAGTAAGAATGGTACAGTAGGGAGTGAAATTAGAGAGAACACAAGTAGGTGGAGGGTTATTGGAGAGCTGAGCAGTACCATCATGGGGAGGATCATAAACTTGAAGGTAGAAAAGAAACTCCGAGGTAATATAATAGTTCCTACCTTAACTTATGGCTGTAAAATGTAAACTTGGGATAGTGCAGAATTATCTGAAATTCAAGGAACAGAGGTGAGATACCTGCGGGCTGCACCTGGGTTTACCAGAATAGAAGGTGTAAGAAATAGTAACTGTTATTTATTGTTCTTGAACTTTTGGCTGTGGTGTGTGGAAAATTTGTTGTGCTCTATATGCATAATTTTCATGAGAGTTGAGAGTTCTTAAAAACTGTATTTTCACCTAACAAAATAAAGATAAGTATGCAGGCTAATAGTAATTGTAAGAATGAAAACCATTGGTCGAGTATGGTTTCGCCGTGAAGTGGGTGGTACGGGGTCACTAGGAGAGGGAGACAAACACATGGTACTTCCTCCATGACGACTTCGTGTGTACTAAGGTGCAACAAGGAGTCGGGGGGTGGTGTAGTGGGACTAAGAGATCTATGGAACACAGCTCCACGCTTTGGTCCCTAGTTGAGCCCAGTCACCTTTACACATGTTGATCAGCAGTATCTTAGTGCCCCTTAACCCATACAGCTTTATGGAATGTAGCAAGGTCCTAAGCTGATCCTGTTACTGTACTATATGATGTAAATGACAGGGAGGTACTACCGCCTGGGAAGATATTGGAAGCATAATGTGTTGTCTAATGGTAGACCCTGCTGCCATATGTGACCAAGTCCCAGGTTGATGATCTGACTTTCTGCCTCATTTACACACAATTGCAGGGTCTCAATTGTTTCTCTTACTTTGCCAACACAACATACATACAGGTATAGCATTTCTCACTCTTGATCTTTTTTTCATTTTTGCATTTCTATATGGTTCTTTATTATTATTATTATTATTATTATTATTATTATTATTATTATTATTATTATTATTATTATTATTATTTAATTTTTATTTTTGTATTTTTTATTATAGATTTTATTTACTATGAACTAATTGTTACTGTTATTACTATTACGTTTTTGTCCCCCAGGCCCTGGTGTGGGTCAATGACCTGTGCCCGGGTGGTGCTAATCCTCGTAAAAAAAAATATATATATATATTATAATAATAATAATAATAATAATAATAATAATGATAATAATGTCTTACAATTGGTCATCATATGAAATTAAATATATTCTGTGGAATGCATCGTTCATGGTATACTCATGTCATAGAGCCAAGCCGTGAGTCACAATTCATATCATAGAGCCAAACCGTGAGTCACAATGTTGACACAGGGACCACCAGGTGACTGATTTAACCTGAGTCTGCCCTGCTGTAAATGGGTCCAGAAGTGTAAGAAGTTCAATGAAGTGTTGGCCTGTTTTACTCTGTGCTATATCCATACTGTACCTGACAAACCATTATGTTTATGGGACCAACTTTCACTTCCACCTTCCATTTTAAAGCCGTGACGAGTTATAATAGTTACGGTACTTTTAAGGTCGGCGGTAAGAAATTGACAGGGAAGTTCTTGTATACTGATCATGATTGACACTAAAGTTCAGTGAAGTTTAGATCTGGTGATGGTAATGAAATGTTGTAAAAGCTTTTAAGATTTTTTTTTTTTTTAAGGACATTTACAGGACCTGAAAAAAATAAACCTACACACACAGACCACGAGAATGTGTTGTTTACGTTAGAGGTTCGGTGGATCTGTGTAATGTGTTCGTGCCTGGTGACTGTTGAGTGTTAAAGTGGTGATAGAGGCAGTGCTGGTGGACCTCTTTGTTTAGCTGGGTTGAGGAAGTCATTGTTACATTCCTAGGAGGGTTGGTCTTGCTTACCTGGTTGGCACAAGTGGTTGGCTGAGCAAGGAATTCCAAGTTGTTGACAAGTAATACTCTTGGAGGTTATCCAGATTTCCTTTGTTAAAATATCAGATGGTAGTGGATGTAAATGACTTCAAGTTAAAAAACACCAACTTTATCATACTATCAATAGTGGTTTATTGGTACAGTGGTGGAGTGGTTATTGTACTGGACAGGCCATCGGTTCAATAGTCCCAGGTCCAAATCCAGAGAGTTGCTATTATAATCATATCCCATCAGCCTGTCACAAAAAACCGAACTGGCTTACATATATCTAGACCACCTATCCTACCTCAGCCTTTGTGTGTGTGTGGAGCTGAGTAATGTATTGGGTTGATTTATAAGTCGTGTGTGTGGCATACAAAGGGAACTTAGACTGGGTATGGGTCACATTGTTAGGGTACATCCTTGTGTCGTGTACCTCTCCTGATCCCTCAAAAGATAGAAGACACAAAGCAATGTTTACTTGTACTAGTATTCTGAATAAAAGTTTCTTAACCACTTGTGTACAGGGTTCTCTCTCTCTCTCTCTCTCTCTCTCTTGGATAAAGTCGTCTAGTTGTCGGCCAAATACAATATAAAAAGTGGCGTCCCCATAGAAAGTTATTGTGCTTGTGTGTGTCTGATTATTGATAGTAAAGGAACGTAGGAGAAATGTGATGATTACTTATATATGAGAAACCATATTGGCATAGTCTTAACGTGAAGAAAAGGTGTAGGAATTTGTTTGGTTGGGGCGTTGGGTCATTGTGAGATCATTTGTATACCATTACACTGTTGTTTTCCATCAGTTGTTGTACTTGTATGAAATATTACGAATAAGCCACCATCTTTGAAATACTGTACTGCACAAGTAGTCATGTAATAGGTGATCGTGACCTATTCTTTCTGGTCATAGAGGACAACATTTGGAAATTTCTCAAGGTTGTTTTAGGGAGTCAGGGATCTAGCATATAGTATTGTGTGTATATGAGTCCTTAGCCACATCAGATTGTATGCGGTCTTTCTGTATATTACATTAGGGTACTGTACTGTATTCCCATTAGCTCTTTGTAATTAGTTCATCCATTCAGTATCTATTTGAATCTTATCCATTAGTTCTTCCATTTAGTATCTGTCTTTGGTGTTGTGGTACTGTGCCCTTCCTCCTGCCACAGTGACCTACCCAGACATACCATTAGTTGTAGGAGAGGAGCCGGGTCGGGGCTTTGTGGTGTGTGAGGTTGTGTAGTGGGGCAGGGAGGGGGAGAGGAAGGAGCTTTAGGAAGGAAGGAAGGAGAGAGATGGGGAAAGAAGGATAGAAGGAATGAAGCTAAGTGATGAGGATGGGAAGAAGATGAAATAAAAAGAAAATGGGAAAGGAATAAGTAGCAAAAAGAGAGAGAGAGACAGATTCGAGGGTGAAGACTACAGGATGGGGCCAGGTAGTGGTGGCGGCGGCGGCAAGTTTCAACTCTGGGCGCTGCCAAGAATTTTCACAATTTCAGTTATTGACTTGTGGGTGAGCTGGAAGATGCGTGGCTCCTGGTCGTTATGTTGAGCCGCCAAGTGCCTCGTAAACTGTGTATAATAGTATGCAAGATTCTTCTCCTCTTGCTGACTCACTCTCTCCCTGCTGTTGCTGTCTCCTTCTCTCCCTCCTGTTGCTGTCTCCCTCTCTTCCTCCTGTTGCTGTCTCTCTCTCTCTCCCTGCTGTTGCTGCTTCCCTCTCTTGCCTCCCTCTCTCCCCCTCCTGTTGCTGCCTCCCCTCTCTCCCACCTGTTGTTGCCCTCCCTCTCTCTCTCTCCCACCTGTTGCTGCCTCCCTCTCTCTCTCTCCCACCTGCTGCTGCCTCCCTCTCTCTCTCTCCCACCTGCTGCCTCTTCTCTCTCCCACCCAAGCGCCTCCCTCCCACCTGTTGCTGCTCTCCCTCCCCGTTGCTGCCTCCCTCTCCCCACTTGCTGCCTCCCTCTCTCCTCCTCCTGTTGCTGCCTCCCTCTCTCTCTCTCTCTCCACCTGTTGCTGCCTCCCTCTCTCCCACCTGTTGCTGCCTCTCTCTCCTCCTGTTGCTGCCTCCTCTCTCCCACCTGTTGCTGCCTCCTCTCTCTCCCCACCTGTTGCTGCCTCCTCCCACACCTGTTGCTGCCTCCCTCCCTCCTGTTGCTGCCTCCTCTCCCCCTCCCCTGTTATGCTCTCCCTCTCTCTCTCTCCCACCTGTTGCTGCCTCCCTCCCACCTGTTGCTGCTCTCCTCTCTCTCTCTCCACCTGTTGCTGCCTCCATCTCCCACCTGTTGCTGCCTCCTCTCCCTCCTGTTGCTGCCTCCTCTCTCCACCTGTTGCTGCCTCCCTCTCCTGCACCTGTTGCTGCCTCCCTCTCTCTCTCTCTCCCCACCTGCTGCCTCCTCTCTCCCTCCTGCTCCCTCCCCCCATCTTCCTGCTGCTGCTTCCCAAAATACACTTGAAACTCGACCCGGTTAAGGTAGAGGCTCAGTGTAATTGTTTTCTTCATAACTGGTGTTGTGAAGATTAGTGAATACAAATATCTAGTTAAGGTAGAATTTGAAGGGCAATTTCAGGTTATTATAATAATCCTAACAGCGAGGTACGTTCTGCCACCGTCACTCAGCAGGAATTAGCCACTCCACGAACCTACCGTATTGTTAATCTGGACCCTGTTATCGTGAACACATCTCGTAGTTATGTGCTGAGTTGGCGTGAGTGAGCGAGTAAGAATCTCGAGACAAACAACATTGTGGGAATATATTGCACAAGTCGTGGACGCCCCTCGTGGCTGCTGTACTGGTTGACGCGCGGGAGGTAAGAGTCTCCGCCTGAGGTTTAAAATGTAGTGATGGTGTGGGAATGTCTTTCAGAAGGTGTTGAGGAAACGTCATAGTTATGTGGTGACTCCTGTGTGTGTGTGTGTGTGTGTGTGATTAATCAAATATAATTACTTTTGTGGGAATGAATTACTTTTGTGGGAATGAATAAACAGTATTACGTACATTTGTGATGGGGTCTTACACAGGTTTTATGAAGTGTTTAGGTGAAGTGTGTTTTGGTGAAGTGCGTTGTGGTGAAGTGTGTTGTGGTGAAGTGTGTTGTGGTGAAGTGTGTTGTGGTGAAGTGTGTTGTGGTGAAGTGTGTTGTGGTGAAGTGTGTTGTAGTGAAGTGTGTTGTGGTGAAGTGTGTTGTGGTAAAGTGCGTTGTGGTGAAGTGTGTGTCCGGGCGGCTTGAGGAACCCTCTCTCTTGGCCAGCCAGTCATAATCAGTGGACAGGTATTATGTTGTTGTGTTGGTGGAAACACTCGCCCAGGTGAGTGTTTGGGCGCGAAATTTTGGCCCAAGACTCCTTGTGTTGGCGCGCCCAGGGTATCACGGCCACACACCACATACCCGTTGCCTCACGCCATCACCACTGCCCCACACCACACTACGCCACACCAGACCACACCACACCACACCACACCACAAGATGTCCACTTCTGTGTGATTGTCTTTCCCGGGGGATTTCACCAGGTGTTCTTCATCAGTTTCTTGTGTTAGAATTTTGTCCGTCAGTGATCGAGTGAGTGAGTCAGTGAGTGAACGACGTATAAAGCCACTGGCACAATTATAAAGCCTATCTACTGAACGACTGACACAGTTGGTGCCGCTGGCGTGTGACTGCAACTTGGATCATTAAATAAGAGTTGGCTGGTCATGTAGAGCTAAGTCCTAGTGGGCCCCTGTCCTATCAGACCCCAGTCTTACCTAACCACTAGAGGTGAGGCCACGATTTTAATGGTCAGGTAATGTTAGGTTGGGGCCTATTGAGGCATTAGTGGGTGGTATGAGTGGGTGTAACACAGCGGGGGGGGGGGGGGGTGGATGTGACGGTGGTAGTGTGACGTAGATGAGGTACCAGAGGCCGCCACAGGCACAGCAAGAGTGACGGCAGAGTGATACGTCTTGGCTATGGTAGTTGGTTGATAAGTGTCACCCAAAGGTTAACCACACACACACACCCACCCACCCACCCACACCGACCCACACCCACCCACCCACCACCCACCCCCCCCTGCACCCCCACCCCCCCACCCCCCACCCACCCCCACCCCACCCCCCCCACCCACCCACCCACCCACTTCACTCCATCTACACATCCATTCACATCCACCCACTCCACTCCACCCACCCACCACTGCACCCACCCACGAGTTTAAAGTACGAGATGTGCCACCTGTTGTCTCAGCGCACCACCTGTCTCCACCTGTCAGTTCCCTAATTAACACACCTGTCCTCCGTCACTCACAATCATTTACTCTCTTTAACTCCGTCACTCCTGTAGTCGGCCCCTCAATCACTCCTTCCATCTGTGTGTGTGTGTTAGGTTAAGTTAGGTTAGGTTAGGTTAGGTTAGATTAGGTCAAGTTAGGTTAAGTTAAGTTAGATTAGGTTAAGTTAGGTTAAGTTAGAGCCCATTATGACTTCTGAAGGCACAGGACGGGCTCTTATTTTTCAGCCCAGACACTATATACATTTGAGCCCAGACACTATACATTTGAGCCCAGACACTATACATTTGAGCCCAGACACTATACATTTGAGCCCAGACACTATACATTTGAGCTCAGACACTATACATTTGAGCTCAGACACTATACATTTGAGCTCAGACACTATACATTTGAGCTCAGACACTATACATTTGAGCTCAGACACTATACGTTTGAGCTCAGACACTATATACATTTGATCCCAGACACTATATACATTTGAGCTCAGACACTACATTTGAGCCCAGACACTATACATTTGAGCCCAGACACTATTTACATTTGAGCCCATGCACTATACATTTGAGCCCAGACACTATACATTTGAGGTCATTAACTGAAGGGGGGTGGGGGGTGGTGGATGCTGATTGGTTCATAACGGTGAATAGTTGTGACGTCATAAACCTTACTCTTGGTCATTGACGTCTTGCGGACTGAGGTGTCTGTGTGTGTGTGTGTGTGTGTGTGTGTGTGTGTGTGTGTGTGTGTGTGTGTGTGTGTGTGTGTGTGTGTGTGTGTGTGTGTGTGTGTGTTGTGTGTGTGACAGTGTTGTGTGTGTGTGTGTGTTGTGTGACAGTGTTGTGTGTGTGTGTGTGTGTGTGACAGGTGTGTGTGTGTGTGTGTGTGTGTGTGTGTGTGTGTGTGTGTGTGTGTGTGTGTGTCAAAGTTGTAGTGTGTCAGTGTGTGTGTGTGTGTGTGTGCCAGCTGGGTGGGGGAGGGGGGTGGTTGCTGGCGCCGCTGACGGTGGTGGTGGTGGTGGGTCGCCTCACACTCCGCCTGGTGGTGTCATCACAGTCCTCTTGTGGCCTCTGCAGCTGCTGTGTCTTGCCTTAGTGCCGTGTTCGCCCGACGAGGAGGAGGACCAACACCTTAACCCTTGTACCTGGTCGTGTTTTGATGACCTACCTGGCGTTACGTTACGCCCACGCCCACACACACACACACACCCTCACCTCCACAGTGGATTTGTGAACCGTGATTAGTGATTGATGATATAGTAATTATTGAGGCGGTGAGGTGAATGGACCTATATTGTGGGCTGGGGGTAGAAGGGGGCGTGATGCTGGCCAGGGGAAAGACAGCGCGGGCGGAGGTGGGCGGCGGAGGTGGGTGCCCCGGGTGTTGCTGCTACTGCGACCTGTACTCCCTGGCAGAATGGGCGTACCGTGACACACTCTCCTGCCCGCCCGCGCCTCTCAGATACTCCCCCGCTCCACCGCCCCCATGCCCCATCCACAGCACCGACCTGCCCACGCCCCCTGTGGAGGGCGTGGGCGTGTCTGCTCTACACCCACACCTCCACATAAAGCCCGACGTGGCCGCGGCCTTCCTGCTGTCTCTCGACCTGCTGCGACCACATCAGCAGTACCACGCCCTCCACCACGCCCTCGAGACCCATGCCTTCAAGCACGCCAGTAAGTCTTTGTTATTACCTTCCACGCCACGTCAGGGGGGGGGGGCAGCAGCACGTGTAGGGAGCAACAGGTACTTACAGGTGACAGTGAAAACAAATGTAGTTCAGGTAGGTGCGTGGTTCACCTGTATTTCACCTGTGGTTCACCTGTATTTCACCTGTGGTTCACCTGTATCACCCTTGGCTCACCTGGCCTTGACGGGTGTGGCCAGGCGTCAAGGCTAGCTCCAGTGGGCATCAATTTATATCGGTCCCCGCGTCTCACCTGTATGGTTGGGCTCTATAGATTTTGTGTTCCTTGTGTAATGCTTATGTGAGGCAGGGTTGGGGCCTGTTAGGACTGGGGCTTGTTAGGACTGGGGCCTCTTAAGACTGGGGCCTACCAGGACTGGGGCCTCTTAAGACTGGGGCCTACCAGGACGAGGGTCTACTAGGACTGGGGCCTCTTAAGACTGGGGCCTACCAGGACTGGGGCCCATTCATCCAGTCACCATGTAGAATGTACTCAGCCTTACCTAGAAACAAGATAATGTACTCTGCCTTACCTAGAAACAAGATAATGTACTCTGCCTTACCTAGAAACAAGATAATGTACTCTGCCTTACCTAGAAACAAGATAATGTACTCAGCCTTACCTAGAAACACAAGAATGGACTCAGCCTTACCTAGAAACAAGATAATGTACTCTGCCTTACCTAGAAACAAGATAATGTACTCAGCCTTACCTAGAAACACAAAAATGGACTCAGCCTTACCTAGAAACAAGATAATATACTCAGCCTTACCTAGAAACACGAGAATGTACTCTGCCTTACCTAGAAACAAGATAATGTACTCTGCCTTACCTAGAAACACGAGAATGTACTCAGCCTTACCTAGAAACACGAGAATGTACTCAGCCTTACCTAGAAACACAAGAATGTACTAGGTTACCTAGAACACAAGACTGTACTCAGCCTTACCTAGAAACACAAGAATGTACTCTGCCTTACCTAGAAACACAAGAATGTACTCAGCCTTACTGAAACACAAGAATGTACTCAGCGTTACCAAGATGAGGGAATACCGCAATAGACCAAGTGGTTGTTTTAGAATGAATCACTAGGCATCGTGTATGGGCATATGTGTGTCAGGTGTGTGTTGAGTGTATCAGGTGTGTGTGTGTTGAGTGTGTGTGTGTTGAGTGTGTCAGGTGTGTGTGTTGAGTGTGTCAGGTGTGTTTTGAGTGTGTCAGATATGTGTTGAATCCTGGAGGTTAGTAAACAGAGAGAGAGAGAGGGGAGAGAGAGAGAGAGAGAGAGAGAGAGAGAGAGAGAGATTGTGCAGTGGTGGACAAAATTCCCTGGACACTTGACAGAATCTTAAGGTGAGATGATGATGATGATGATGATGATGATGATAATGATAATGAAGATGATGATGATAATGGTAACTCCTCCTAGTCGTTATGTAAGCTGGACAGTACACTTTCACCCCACACACACACACACACTACACCACACTACACTACACTACACCACACTACACTACACTACACCACACTACACTACACCACACCACTAACTACACCACACTACACCACACTACACTACACTACACTACACTACAAGATTCATTCACGGAAGAAGAGTAATTTATACGTTTCTTTACGATAGATATTTGATCTTGGATGTCATAAAATCTTGCTGCCTGAGTGTTAGGAGGCTGGGCTGTTCATCTCCGGGGACCACAGGTGATGCAGACGTGTGCCGGATTTGTAACACCTTTTGTTCTCGTATTCTTCTGTTTCTGTTATTGTTTCTTTTTCTACCTCCTTCTCTCCTCCATCTCTTCCTCCATCTCTTCTCCTCCTTCTCCTTCTCCTCCCCACCTCCTCCTCACACAACACGCATCACTGATATTCTCGTAATCTTGCAACAAACCTCTTTTTGTTTATTTGTTTACATTATGACGCTGTTTACTTGTGTATCAGTGACTCAGGTGTGGGGTCATAAACAGGTGGGGATTAATTACCTAGTTACCTCTGACGCAGTACTTGATAAAAACTTGTTGAATACTTGTCAGGTGTTTTTTTTGGGTGGGGGTGAAAAACGACCTGCTGTGTGTGTGTAGGGGGGTGTTGTGTGTGTGGGGGTGTTGTGTGTGTGTGGGGGGGTGGTGTGTGTGGGGGTGTTGTGTGTGGGGTGTTGTAGGGGGTGTGTGGGGGGGTACAGTGTGGGGGGTGTTGTGTGTGTGGGGGGGTTGTGTGTGGGGGTGTTGTGTGTGTGTGGGGGGTGTTGTGTGTGTGTGGGGGGGGTGTGGTGTGGGTGGGGGTGTTGTGTGTGTGGGGGTGTTGTGTGTGGGTGGGGGTGTTGTGTGTGTGGGTTGTGTGTGTATGGGGGGGGGTGTTGGTGTGTGTGTGGGGGTGTTGTGTGTGTGGGGGGTGTGTGTGGGGGGTGTGTGTGTGGGGGGGTGTTGTGTGTGTGGGGGTGTTGTGTGTGTGTTGGGGGGTGTTGTGTGTGTGTGGGGTTGTGTGTGTGGGGGTATTGGTGTGTGGGGGGGTTGTGTGTGTGGGGGGTGTTGTGTGGGTGGGGGGGTGTGTGTGTGGGGGTGTTGTGTGTGGGGGGTGTGTGTGTGGGGGGGTGTTGTGTGTGGGGGTGTGTGTGTGTGGGGGGGTGTTGTGTGTGTATGGGGGGTGTTGTGTGTGTGGGTGGTTGTGTGTGTGTGGGGGTGTTGTGTGTATGGGGGGTGTTGTGTGGGGGGTGTTGGTATGGGGGGTGTTGTGTATGGGGGTGTTGTGTGTATGGGGGGTGTTGTGTGTATGGGGGGTGTTGTGTGTGTATGGGGGGTGTTGTGTGTGTATGGGGGGGGGTGTGTATAGGGTTGTGTGATGGGGGGTGTTGTGTGTGGGGTAAGGGGGGGGTGTGGGTGTGTGTGTGTGGGGGGTGGTGTGTGTATGGGGGGGTTGTGTGTGGGGGGGTAGGTGTGTGGGGGTGTTGTGTGTATGGGGGTGTTGTGTGTATGGGGGGGTGTGGTATGGGGGGGTGTTGTGTGTTGGGGGTGTTGTGTGTATGGGGTGTTGGGTATGGGGGGGGTGTTGTGTGTATGGGGTGTTGTGTGTGTATGGGGGTGTTGTGTGTGGGGGGGTGTTGTGTGTGGGGGGGTGTGGGGGGGTGTGGTGGGGTGTTGTGTGATGGGGGTGTTGTGTGTGGGGGGGGTTGTGTGTGTGGGGGGTGTTGGTGTGTGTGGGGGGGTTGTGTGTATGAGGGGTGTTGTGTGTGGGGGTGTGGTGTGTGTGTGTGGGGGTGTTGGTGTATGGGGGGTGTTGTGTGTGTGGGGGGTGTTGTGTATGGGGGGTGGTGTGTGTATGGGGGGGTTGGTGTGTGTGTGGGGGGTGTTGTGTGTGTATGGGGGGGTGTGTGTATGGGGGGTGTTGTGTGTGTGTATGGGGGTATGGGGGTGTGTATGGGGGGTAGGTGTATGGGGGGGTGTGTGTGTATGGGGGTGTTGTGTGTGTATGGGGGTGTGTATAGGGTATAGTGTGTTGTGGGTTGTGTATGGGGGGGGTGTTGTGTGTATGGGGGTGTTGTGTGTATGTGAAATGGAGATTGATGGCGCTTTGTTTATCTAAGAGAGAGAGAGAGTCAATTTGTAGGTGTTGTAAAAAACATGTGTGTCATATTATATTGGTGTGGTGAGGCAGTGTTGGCAGGTGTGGGTGAGGCAGTGTTGGCGGTGGTGAGGCAGTGTTGGCAGGTGTGGTGGGCAGTGTTGGCAGGTGGTCATACAGTGTTGGTGGGTGTGGTGAGGCAGTGTTGGCAGGTGTGGTGGGGCAGTGTTGGCAGGTGTGGTGAGGCAGTGTGGCAGGTGTGGTCATACAGTGTTGGCAGGTGTGGTGGAGGCAGTGTTGGCAGGTGTGGTGAGGCAGGTTGGCAGGTGTGGTGAGGCAGTGTTGGCAGGTGTGGTCATACAGTGTTTTCAGGTGTGGTCATACAATGTTTTCAGGTGGTCATACAGTGTTTTCAGGTGTGGTCACACAGTGTTGGCAGGTGTGGTGAGGCAGTGTTGGTGTCAACAAGGAGAGCGTTGGCCCTGGTGTGCTGTGGCCGGTGTGCTTGGTGTGTGGTAAATATTTTTCTCTGCTTCTGGAGGTGAAGTGGTGGTGGGGGGGGGTAAGTAGGGTGGCGGGTGGCAATGGGTGGTTCTGATGGAAGTAGGGTGTTGGTGGGTGGCCCTGCTGGAAGGTGGGTGGTTCTGATGGAAGTAGGGTGGCAGTGGGTGGCTCTGCTGGAAGGTTGGTGGCAGTGGGTGGTTTGATGGAAGTAGGGTGTTGGTGGGCCTGGAGGTGGTGGCTCTGATGGAATAGGGTGGCAGTGGTGGTGCTGGTGGAAGGCTGGTGGCAATGGGTGGTTCTGATGGAAGTAGGGTGTTGGTGGATGGCAGTGGGCGGCGGGTTACTCTGGATGACTATAGGATAAGATGGGTGGTCAGTGGTTGACGGGGGTGGGGGTAGGCGTTGGGTGGCAGTGGTGGCAGGAGAAGATGCAGGTAGTGACGGTGAAGGAAGTAGGGCGGCGGCGGGTGGCAGTGAAGTAGTCCGACGCTGGTGGCAGGTGGGGGATGCGGGCGGCGGAGAGGAAAGTAGGGCGGTAGTGGGTGGCGGGCGGAAAGGGAACAGGCGGCGGTGGTGGTAGTAAAGAACGACGTTGGGTGGCGGAGAGGTGCTGGGTGGCAGTGGGTGGCTGTACGTTTTAATCATAAGAAACTATGGAGCACTTGAGAGACCAAACCTCGTCACCTCTGTTCACTTGTTCATCATTGTTGTTGTCCCCACCATTCCCTCACCCTCACGTAGACACATTTACCCTCTTCCCTTCTGTCACTGTGCCTCCCT
>NW_024746253.1:122500-125000 GCF_018991925.1 Homarus americanus | reverse complement strand
ATATGGGGGTTATGAGGATACACAACCTTCCCGACATATCAGATGTATACTATCGTTTCGGAACTCGTCGATCTCACCCTGCACCGATACTTTTTGGTGCCAGTGTACATTACTTGATCTTGTCCCAGCCAGAACTTGATCACGTTCCTGGTGTTGTTGTTATTATTGTTGTTGTTTTATTGTTGTTTTTTATATATTGTTGTTGTTGTTGTATCACGGACTGTATTATTCTCACGGACACGGTCAAGGACTTATAGCCAGCCAAGGTCACCACGTACCGAGACGAGAACGAGACGAGTTAATAGTCCAAGATGTTAGGACACACACACACACACACACACACACACACACACACACACACACACAGAGGTATACAGTACTACTCATTTGGCTTCCAACCATTGTTATAGACACCACCAAGTTGTCACCCTCTCAACCAATGGTTTTCTGTTGGCTCTATGACGTCATATCAATTTGGCTTGTCAATTGGTTAAAGAGGTGGGCGGGGATGGGCGGGGTTGTCACACCTCCTCTCTTCCTTCATTTATTCCTTCCTTCCTTCCTTCATTTATTTCTTCCTTCCTTCCTTCCTTCCTTCCTTCCTTCCTTCCTTCTCTCTTCCTCCTTCCTTCTTCTCTTCTTCTTCATTCTACACAGTGTGGTGGTAGTGGCGGGTGTTGTTGTGGTGGTGGCGGTGGCTAATTCCTTCCTCAGGTCACCGTGTCTGCTGCCCACCACTACCTTGTTATGTGTGTTTGACAGTTACCTAATTTACGGCTCTGGCAGGTGAGAGAGAGTAACATGATATTGCAAGTTCGAATTCTATCATGTGGCTCTCTCTGGCTCTTGGCTACACTGTGGTGGTGTGGGTGTGGTTGTTAGTGGTGGTTGATGTTATGGTGATGGTAGTGGTTGATGTTGTGGTGATGGTAGTGGTTGATGTTGTGGTGATGGTAGTGGTTGATGTGGTGGTGATGGTAGTGGTTGATCTGGTGATGGTAGTGGTTGTGGTGATGGTTGTGGTGGCGGTAGTGGTTGTGGTGGTGGTAGTGGTTGATGTTGATGTGGTGGTTAGTGGTGGTAAATGGTGCTGGTTGTGGTAGTTGGTGGTGGTTGGTGGTGGTAGGACTACTTGGTTACCACACCACGACCACCGTAATTCGCCCACCTAGTTAGTTGTTTGGCAGAAACTGTGAATTCATATACTTGGGTCGTGGTGGGGGGGAGGAGGGGAGGGTAGGGGTGACAGGCATTCAGTGTGGGGTGTTGTGTGGTTTGAGAGAGTATATATGCATAACGTTGGTATATATACATCAGACATTCCCCTCCCTCCCCACCTTCCCTCCCCCACCTTCCCTCCCCACCTTCCCCTCCCCACCTTCCCTCCCCTCCTCCCCACCTTCATCTGGGCAATCATGAGTCACGCTAGACTTGAGTGTCACGGCTCAATGTTTACATAACTTTGTTCTGTGTGGAGGGTGGGGGAGTTTGCCCTTGTGTGGCTTCCCCGGAAGGATGTATACCTGTGGTTGGTGGGGAGAGTGGGAGGAGGGAGGTGGGAGGAGAGGGAGGAGGTGGGGAGGGAGAGAGGGAGGGGAGGAGTGGGAGGGAGAGGTGGGAGGAGAGGGAGAGGTGGGAGGAGAGGGGAGGTGGGAGGAGAGGGGACAGTGGGAGGGGAGAGTGGGAGGAGAGGGAGAGGAGAGGGAGAGTGGGAGGAGGGGGAGGTGGGAGGAGGAGTGGGAGGAGGGAGAGTGGGAGGAGAGGGAGAGTGGGAGGAGAGGGAGAGTGGGAGAGAGGGGAGAGTGGGAGGAGGGAGAGTGGGAGGAGAGGGAGATAAAACCAATGACTAGAGAGACGTTAGTGATGCCCAGCCTTGAGTGTTAGGATTTGTGTTATTGTACAGAGTAACCCTTGGATGTGTTCAGAGTCAGTGTGTGTGTGTGTGTGTGTGTGTGTGTGTGTGTGTGTGTGTGTGTGTGTGTGTGTGTGTTCGTTCTATCATAAAACACTAATGAAACTGAACTAAACAAGAGCTGGTTAGTGGTAGACCCCTCCGCCAATCTTGTCTCCCGTAACACATCAACAACACGGCTGTGACTCAGGAGGAAAACATTCTTCTTCTCTTAGCTTCGTGTTGTTAGGAATCTTGCTTACCGATCTCTCTCCTGCCCTACTACTGAAGGTAAGATTAAACGGTGTTGCTAGGTGTAGGTGATGAGTAGGTGTAGGTGTCTCAGGTGTAGATGGCAGGTGTTGTGGGGGGAGGGAGGGAGCCGCCCAAGGACCAATGTTGAGTCAGCACCACCACCACATTTCTTTACCCTCCAGGTCACAGGCGGTCGTCGTCTTTTGGGACCCCCGGGGTGAAGCCTGGGGAGGGAGGAGGGATGAAGGGTGAGGAGGCCACACCCTCCCTCCTCTCCTCCACCTCCCACCCTGCCAACCTCCACATGCCGCATTACCAGATAGGTGAGTCTTCCTCCCCTACCTGTCTCCCCTA
>NW_024746253.1:115000-117500 GCF_018991925.1 Homarus americanus | reverse complement strand
CGTGTAAGCCTCCAGCAGGTGAGGAAGGAAGGGAGGAACACGCTGTCATGTGCCAACCTGTGATAGGTGAGTGCCAGTGGACATTAGTGAATGACACCACCTAGGCACTGTGTATATACTCTCTCCTCCCCTCTCCTCTCTCTCTCTCTCCCTCTCTCTCTCTCTCTCCTCTCCCTCTCTCTCTCTCCCTCCTTTTCTATCCCTCTCTCTCTCTCTCTCTCTCTCTCTCTCTCTCTCTCTCTCTCTCTCTCTCTCTCTCTCTCCTCCTCCCTCCCTCCCTCCCTCCCTCCCTCTCTCTCTCTCCCTCCCTCTCTCTATCCCCCTCTCTCCCTCCCTCCCCCCTCTCTCTCCCTCCTCTCTCTCCCTCCCTCCCTCCTCCCTCCTCCTCCCTCCCTCCTCCTCCCTCCCTCCCTCCCTCCTCCTCCCTCCCTCCTCCTCCCTCCCCTCCTCCCTCCCTCCCCTCTCCTCTCCCCCTCTCCCAACATTCAGTGCCTCCCTCCTCTATTTGCAACGTAAAATGTGGAAGCTGTACGTGTGTGTGTGTGTGTGTGCATTTGTGTGTGTGTGTGTGTGTGTGTGTGTGTGTGTGTGTGTGTGTCGTAGCAACTAACCATTGCACTCACCCGCCTCACTCACTCACCGTGGACTGTGTCTCGTGTACCCTCGCTTCAGATCCTTCCATGAGGGCTCCTGGCGGGAGCTTGGGCGGGGTGGAGAGCGCCCTAAGGTTCCCAGACATGCCCCTACCACCGACGCCCACGCCCTCACCTGGCCCCACGCCCACGCTCTCACCCGCCCCTACGTCGTCCGCCATACCTTCCTGGTTGCCCTACACGCTCTACGGTCCTGAGCCTGGTGAGTACTGTGTGTGTGTCGTGCTAGTCAGGTCAGAGGGTCCCAGATCTGTTGGGCCCCAGTAAGCGTCAAGGACTGTGGTACCATCTGGATTGGGCCCAAGAGGACCGGTTCCTATCAGAACTGAGGCCTGTTAACTCAAGGGCCCATCAGGACTGGGGCCCATTTGACCAGATAAGTGTTTTATTTCTAATCTGCGGTCATGGTTGTGTTGTGTCAGCCACGGTGTAGGATGACTGTGTTGTGTCAGCCACGGTGTAGGATGACTGTGTTGTGTCAGCCACGGTGTAGGATGACTGTGTTGTGTCAGCCACGGTGTAGGATGACTGTGTTGTGTCAGCCACGGTGTAGGATGACTGTGTTGTGTCAGCCACGGTGTAGGATGACTGTGTTGTGTCAGCCACGGTGTGGATGACTGTGTTGTGTCAGCCACGGTGTGGGATGACTGTGTTGTGTCAGCCACGGTGGAGGTGACTGTGTTGTGTCAGCCACGGTGTGGGATGACTGTGTTGTGTCAGCCACGGTGTGGGATGACTGTGTTGTGTCAGCCACGGTGTGGGATGACTGTGGTGTCAGCCACGGTGTGGGATGACTGTGTGCGTCAGCCACGGTGTGGGATGACTGTGTTGTGTCGCAGTGTGGGATGACTGTGTTGTGTCAGCCACGGTGGTGACTGTGTTGTGTCAGACAGTGTAGGATGACTGTGTTGTGTCACCACAGTGTAGGATGACTGTGTTGTGTCAGCCACAGTGTAGGATGACTGTGTTGTCAGCCACGGTGTAGGATGACTGTGTTGTGTCAGCCACAGTGTAGGATGACTGTGTTGTGTCAGCCACGGTGTGGGGTGACTGTGTTGTGTCAGCCACGGTGTGGGATGACTGTGTTGTGTCAGCCACGTGTGGGATGACTGTGTTGTGTCAGCCACGGTGTGGATGACTGTGTTGTGTCAGCCACGAGTGTAGGATGACTGTGTTATGTCAGCCACGGTGTAGGATGACTGTGTTGTGTCAGCCACAGTGTGGGATGACTGTGTTGTGTCAGCCACGGTGTAGGATGACTGTGTTGTGTCAGCCACGGTGTAGGATGACTGTGTTGTGTCAGCCACGGTGTGGGGTGACTGTGTTGTGTCAGCCACGGTGTAGGATGACTGTGTTGTGTCAGCCACGGTGTGGGATGACTGTGTTGTGTCAGCCACGGTGTGGGATGACTGTGTTGTGTCAGCCACGGTGGGTAGTGTCAGCACGGTGTGGGATGACTGTGTGCGTCAGCCACGGTGGGATGACTGTGTTGTGTCAGCCACAGTGTAGGATGACTGTGTAGGGTGTGTCAGCCACAGTGTGGGGTGACTGTGTTGTGTCAGCCACAGTGTAGGATGACTGTGTTGTATCAGCCACAGTGTAGGATGACTGTGTTGTGTCAGCCACAGTGTAGGATGACTGTGTTGTGTCAGCACACGGTGTAGGATGACTGTGTTGTGTCAGCCACGGTGTGTTGTGTCAGCCACGGTGTGGGATGACTGTGTTGCAGCCACGGTGGGATGACTGTGTTGTGTCAGCCACGATGACTGTGTTGTGTCAGCCACAGTGTAGGATGACTGTGTTGTGTCAGCCACATGATCACAGCCACAGTGTGATGACTCAGCCAC
>NW_024746253.1:107500-112500 GCF_018991925.1 Homarus americanus | reverse complement strand
TGGTGGGGGTGTGTGTGGTGGTGGGGTGTGGCGTGGCGTAGTGGTGGGGGTGTGGTGGGGGTGTGGCGTAGTGGTGATGGGGTTTGAATGGTGTAGAGATCGTGGTTGTTGTGTGGTGATAGTGTAGTAGTTGTTTCAGAGATATTGGTTGAATGGTGGTGGTGATGGTGTAATGGTCAGCATGCTCGCCTCGCAAGTGAGTGGACCCGGGTTCGATCCCCGGGCAGGGTGAAACTATGGGCAAGTTTCTTTACGCCATTTGCCTCTGTCTACCCAGCAGTAATTGGGAACCTGGATGTTAATCGATTTGTGGATCGTGTTCCGGGGTAATGGCTAGCCAGTGCAGTTGGCGAGTTGTCCGGTCTTCTCGGACTATTCCTTGCCACTGGGGTCATGCAGCTCGTTAACTTAGGGTGTGGTTGTTGTGTTGGCGACAGCTTCTACACCTTAAACAAATTCGTGCCTGTGTGGCCCTTGGGCGACCATCTTCGTCACACGAGGGGCAACCATTATTTTATAGTGCAGTGATAAAATGAATGAAATTTTATTGTGCCGCAGATAGTTTATTGTGCACACCATACTCATCCCGTAGCGTAAATAAGAATAACAGTAGAGGTTACAAAGGGTGTTTATCAGGCCCCAGTAGTCAGGATATTGTGACGTTGATTGTTACAGAGTATTTACAGTACATTGTTTGTTTAGTTCACTACACAGGAGTTTACTTACCTACTGGGTGTAAGATGTGGCTACAGAGTTAATATGTCGGCTATCTTGTCATCAGAGGTCAAGTGTTGTGTCATTGTAAACAGTGTGCTTGGACCTGTCCTTAAAAAGTTGTGTTCGTGTGAGTATATATGTATGTATGTGTGTGTGTGTGTGTGTGTGTGTGTGTGTGTGTGTGTGTGAGGAGGTTATGTAATGTTAGGTCGTCCAGGTGACAGATCAGCTCGGATTACCTGTGTGACGTCACCTAAAAAAGCTCATTAAGCACCTGGGCTTGTGACTGTTGCTGTGATAGTGGTAGTAGCTGGGATGGTGGTGGTTGTGGTTGTTGTGATAGTGGTTGTTGCTGTGATGGTAGTAGTTGTGGTGGTTGTTACTATGATGATGGTGGTAGTTGTGGTGGTTGTTACTATGATAATGGTAGTAGTTGTGGTGGTTGTTACTATGATGATGGTAGTAGTTGTGGTGGTTGTTACTATGATGATGGTAGTAGTTGTGGTGGTTGTTACTATGATAATGGTAGTAGTTGTGGTTAAGCATTATGACAATGGTAGTAGTTGTGGTGATTGTTACTGGCGATGATGGTAGTAGTTGTGGTGGTTGTTACTATGATAATGGTAGTAGTTGTGGTGGTTGTTACTATGATGATGGTGGTAGTTGTGGTGGTTGTTACTATGATGATGGTAGTAGTTGTGGTGGTTGTTACTATGATGATGGTAGTAGTTGTGGTGGTTGTTACTATGATGATGGTGGTAGTTGTGGTGGTTGTTACCATGATAATGGTAGTAGTTGTGGTGGTTGTTACTATGATGATGGTAGTAGTTGTGGGTGGCTGTTACTGGCGATGATGGTGCTGTGCGGTTGTTACTATGATAATGGGTAGTAGTTGTGGTGATTGTTATGATGATGGGTAGTATGTGGTATGGTTACTATGATGATGGTAGTAGTTGTGGTGGTTGTTACTATGATAATGGTAGTAGTTGTGGTGGTTGTTACTATGATGATGGTAGTAGTTGTGGTGGTTGTTACTATGATGATGGTAGTAGTTGTGGTGGTTGTTACTATGATAATGGTAGTAGTTGTGGTGGTTGTTACTATGATGATGGTGGTAGTTGTGGTGGTTGTTACTATGATGATGGTAGTAGTTGTGGTGGTTGTTACTATGATAATGGTAGTAGTTGTGGTGGTTGTTACTATGATGATGGTGGTAGTTGTGGTGGTTGTTACCATGATAATGGTAGTAGTTGTGGTGGTTGTTACTATGATGATGGTAGTAGTTGTGGTGGTTGTTACTTTGATGATGGTGGTGGTAGTAGTTGTGATGGTTGTTACTGCAATGGTGGTAGTGGTGGTTGTTACATGGGGGAAGGGATCATGGCTAACAGGGACATTGGTCACAGGTACATTACAATAATAAAGGCGAATTGGCAAGCTGTAAACACCAATGATCTTAGAGTCGTTGGTGATTACTTAGCGAGGGATCTCAGGTGGCGGTGGGTGGCGGTGATGAGGATGATGTAGCAGCGGTGGTGTCAGGTGTGGCGAGGGTGGTGTCAGGTGTGGCCGTAGGTGGGGTGGTAAGGTTGGTATCAGGTGTGGTGTTAGGTGTGGTGATAGGTATGGTGGTAGGTATGGTATCAGGTGTGGTGTCAGGTGTGGTCATAGGTATGGTGGTAGGTATGGTGTCAGGTTTGTAGAGAGAGAGAGAGAGAGAGAGAGAGAGAGAGAGAGAGAGAGAGAGCAGCGTGGGCGGTTGAGGCGGTAAATTTAGACGTAGTGACGTACATTTGGGCTGGCAGCGCTTTTAGTGGGCGGGGTGTGGTGGTGGTAGTAGTTGTGGTTGGCAGGGTGATGGTGGTAGTGGTAGTAATGATGGTAGTAGTGATGGTAATGATGGGGGTTATGGTAGTAAAGGTGGTGGTAGCAATGGTGGTAATGTTGGTAGTGGTGGTAATGATGGTGGTAGTGATGGTGGTAGTGATGGTGGTAATGATGGTGCTAATGGTAGTAATGGTGGTAATGATGCTGGTAGTAGAAGTAATGGTGATAGTAGTGGTAGTGATGGTGGTAGTAGTGGTAATAATGGTGGTAGTGATGGTGGTAGTGATGCTAGTAGTGGTAATGGTGGTTAATGATGGTGGTAGTGGTGGTAGTCACTTGCGGATCATTAACAATGTGACTACCAACATCAAAGCTCTTGCCCCTGACATTTGCGTCACTCAACCGGCTGTGAAGTGCACTGAGCCATACCTAACTGAGTGCTGGGACCTCTTGCTGGGTGCTGGGACCTCTTGCTGGGTGCTGGGACCTCTTGCTAGGTGCTGGGACATCTTGCTGGGTGCTGGGACCTCTTGCTGGGTGCTGGGACCTCTTACTGGGTGCTGGGACATCTTGCTAGGTGCTAGGACCTCTTGCTGGGTGCTGGGACCTCTTGCTAGGTGCTGGGACATCTTGCTGGGTGCTGGGACATCTTGCCTGAAACTAGGACCTATTACCTGACACTGGAACCTATTACCTGACACTGGAACCTATTAACTGGCACTGGGACCTATTACCTAGCACTGGGACCTATTACCTAGCACTGGGACCTATTACTTGACACTAAGACCTATTACTTAACACTAGGACCTATTCCTTGACACTGGGACCTATTCCTTGACACTGGGACCTATTACCTGGCACTGGGACCTATTACTTGGCACTAGGACCTATTCCTTGGCACTAGGATCTATTACTTGACACTGGGACCTATTACCTGACACTGGGACCTATTACTTGACACTGGAGATAGTTGGAAACGAAACCCCTTTGATAGATGATATAGCGGCGGTCCTTAAAATGAACCTAACTTAACCTAACCTAACCTAACACCATTTCTCTTCATTATATTCAAACACGTACTTCCTATAGTTGCGAGTAATTGTATAAGTAATTATTAGTTGTTTTTATTTTTACATGGAACTTTCTATTAGGGCGACACCTCTCCCTTTCTCGTGAAAACTCCAGTAATCCGTAGGCAATCCCGAAGGCCCTGACCTCACCTTGGGGTTTTACTACGCTTCTTGAATATCAACCGTAGGCATCGTTTATAAGGATACCCTACACTGGCTACCCTACACTGGCTACCCTACACTGGCTACCCTACACTGGCTACCCAACACTGGCTACCCAACACTGGCTACCCTACACTGGCTACCTACACTGGCTGGCTACTCCAACACTGGCTACCCAACACTACCCAACACTGGCTACCCAACACTGGCTACTCCAACACTGGCTACCCAACACTGGCTACCCTACACTGGCTACCTGGCTAACACTGGCTACACCTACACTGGCTACCCATCACTGGCTACCCATCACTGGCACCCTACACTGGCTACCCTACACTGGCTACACTGGCCCCACTGGCTACCCCTACACTGGCTACCCTACCTGGCTACTCCAACACTGGCTACCCTACACTGGCTACCCAACACTGGTGGCTACCCAACACTGGCTACCCAACACTGGCTAACACTGGCACCCAACACTGCCCACACTGGCTACCCAACACTGGCTACCCACACTACCCAACACTGGCTACCCAACACTGGGCAACACTGGCTACACCAACACTGGCTACTCCAACACTGGCTACCCACACTGGCTACACTGGCTCCAACACTGGCCTACACTGGCTACCCAACACTGGCTACCCTACACTGGCTTACACTGGCTACCCAACACTGGCTAACACTGGGCTACTCACCTACACTGGATGGTCATGAATACGATGGTAGGAAGTCTTCACCACCCTCGCCATTCATAAAGGTGGGGAGGTGAGGGGTGGGTGGGTGGAGGGCGTGTTTATGTGGCGGAGGTAGCCAGACACATCACCATCAATCACACGGACAACTTAATGTGAGGGAAGTCATTACCAGCGACACTGACTCTCTAGTTAGTGGGTGACTTGGTGTGTGGTGGGTGACTTGATGGGTGAACAGTGAGGGATGACTGGGCGGGTGGGTGTAGAAAGGGATAATGGGTGGGTGGTGGGATGATGGGTGGGTGGAGGGATAATGGGCGGGTGGAAGAAGACACCTGTACAGTATGCGGACGTGCTGATATCAGTGGCTGCTTAGGTGTGACGTCCGCAGTGTTCCTCCCTCCCTCCCTCCCCCCCCCCCCTACCCCTTCCAGCTAAACAAAAATTGTCCTTGGGAGGTGATGTAGAGAGGTGCAGACCCCCAGGGTAGGGTCACACAGGAGAGAGGGGGGGGGGACATTTTGAAGGC
>NW_024746253.1:0-102500 GCF_018991925.1 Homarus americanus | reverse complement strand
TCTCTCTCTCTCTCTCTCTCTCTCTCTCTCTCTCCACTGTGACGCATGGGGGCCTTTTTCTGTCATTTGCTGTATGTCTGTGTTTATCTGTCCGTATGTCTGTCTATGTTTGTTTCTCTGTCTCTAGTAAAATATCCACTGTTTTAAACCGGTCCCCAAGTTGTTGCTGTTTAATTACTAGGTCAACAAGTAACTAAGGTCAACAAGGTCAAGGTCACACAGCGGGCGGGGGGTCATGGCTGTAGGTCACATAAGAACATAAGGAGTCTGTAGGCCTGTTGGCCTGTGCATGGCAGCTCCTGTCGAGAGTTACTACCACTCTCTATCATCCATGAATCTATCTAGCCTCCTTTTGAAACTTTCCAGAGTTCCTGCACTTACTACAAAGTTGCTAAGCTTGTTCCTCGTCCACTCTATTTGTGAACCAGTTTCTTCCTATCTCCTCCTAAACCCTAAACTTATCCAACAAATCCGTTGTTCCGAGTCCTATCCTGCTCGGATATAAAGAACTTTATCTATATCCCCTTTATTGATTCCTTTCACCCATAAATACTTCTATCATATCTCCCGCACTCTTCGTCTTTCTAGAATGCAAGTTAAGTTTCTTTAACCTATCCTGATATGGAAGGTTTCTAAGTCCCGGAATCATTTTTCCTCATTCTTCGCTGCACCGACTCTAGTGAATTGATATCCATTCTTTAATAAGGGCACCAGAACTGAACCGCATAATCGAGGTGGGCCTGACTAGCGCAGTTGAAAATTATGGTCACTGGGGGCAACTGTAATGGAACTAGACATGAACTGAACCACCAGCTCCGGACCTCCACACACCTCAACTTAAAATCTTTCATGGTTATTAGGCAGAATCACCCCCCTGCCCCCCGCCCTCTTCCTCCCTCCCCTCTTCCCCCCCAATCAAAAACATTCGGTATACTACTCCTTGTTGTTTGTTTACCCTCTGGCTTGATCATCGCACTGAAATTTTGACGACAATCTCACTGTGTGTGTGTGTGTGTGTGTGTGTGTGTGTTGTGTGTGTGTGTGTGTGTGTGTGTGTGTGTGTGTGTGTGTGTGTGTGTGTGTGTGTGTGTGTGTGTGTGTGTCCCTCATTCCACTATTGGCGTGCTTTACCTGTGATATAATTACAGGTGTTTTGTATATAACAGTTTGGGTACCTCGTGAGAGAGAAGCAGGATTTTTTTATACTACGACTGAGGTCTGACTGATCCGGGACCTATAAAGACTGGGTGAGGTTGGGCGTGGTGGGGTGGGGCAGGGCAGGGCTAGGCGGGGCGGTGACTCAGGGGAAGTCCTGGTGATACGCCCCGAGAAAGAGGAGACCTCATGGCGCCCACCACCCCACTCCGTCCTCGACCTGATCTCGACAACACGTGGCCTTCTCCTCCTCCTCCTCCACCCTGAGAGGGTTGGTAATTTTAGCCATGGAGGGAGGCTGGTGCTGTTATTATTATTATTATTATTATCATCATCATCATCATCATCATCATCATTATCATCATCATCATCATCATCATCATCATCATCATCAGCATCATCATTATTATGAAGGTAAACCATAACGTTAGGTACCCGTTCACAGCTGGGTTGACTGGGAGTGCCTCGGTCGCAAACCAGCGACCCCTTGTGGCGAGGATAAAGTCTGACAAATAATAGCAAATAAGAGATGTGTGTGTGTGTGTGTGTGTGTGTGTGTGTGTGTGTGTGTGTGTGTGTGTGTGTGTGTGTGTGTGTGTGTGTGTGTGTGTGTGTGTGTGTGTGTGTGTGTGTGGTGTGTGTCATGGTCACTGAGGAAGGCTAGATAAATTTGTCAGTTTTGGCCGTCTGGTTCATGCGAGCGACCACACCCAACTGATGACGCCTCTCTCTCTGTTGATGAATATTAAAGAATCTTATGTATTTTCTATCAGTATATTTCAGGAAAAAAGTCAATATTTACCCCTACGCCGTTGCCTCCTCGCTGATGCTAATTAAAAAACCCGACACTGAAACAAGACTGACTGTAGGGCAACGGGTGGGTGAGTGGGTGTTAGGCTGGGAGCGGGGTGTTAGGCTGGAGTGGGTGTTAGGCTGGGAGCAGGTGTTAGGCTGGGAGGTGGGTGTTGAGGCTGGGAGTGGGTGTTAGGCTGGGAGGTGGGTGTTAGGCTGGGAGGTGGGTGTTAGGCTGGGAGGTGGGTGTTAGGCTGGGGGAGTGAGCGTGGGTGTTAGGCTGGGAGCAGTGTTGGGCTGGGAGTGGGTGTTAGGCTGGGAGGGGGTGTTAGGCTGGGAGTGGGTGTTAGGCTGGAGGGTGTTAGGCTGGGAGCAGGTGTTAGGCGGGAGTGGGTGTTAGGCTGGGAGGTGGGTGTTAGGCTGGGAGGCAGGTGATAGGCTGGTAGTGGGTGTTGAGGCTGGGAGTGGGTGTTGGCTGGGAGGGGGAGGCTGGGGTGTTAGGCTGGGAGCAGGTGTTAGGCTGGGGGCAGGTGTTAGGCTGGGGAGCAGGTGTTGGAGGCTGGGAGCGGTGTTAGGCTGGGAGCGGGTGTTAGGCTGGGGGTGGGTGTTAGGCTGGGGCAGGTGTTAGGCGGACGGTGTTAAGCTGGGAGGCAGGTGTTAGGCTGGGAGCGGGTGTTAGGCTGGGAGCGGGTGTTGGGCTGGGGCAGGTGTTAGGCTGGGAGCAGGTGATAGGCTGGGAGCGGGTGTTAGGCTGGGAGCGGGTGTTAGGCTGGGAGCAGGTGTTAGGCTGGGAGCAGGCTGGGAGGCAGGTGATGGGCTGGGAGCGGGTGTTAGGCTGGGAGGCGGTGTTGGGCTGGGAGGTCTGGGCTGGGAGCGGTGTTGGGCTGGGAGCAGGTGATAGGCTGGGGTGGGTGTTAGGCTGGGGCAGGTGTTAGGCTGGGGGCAGGTGTTGGGCTGGGGTGGGTGTTAGGCTGGGAGCAGGTGATAGGCTGGGAGGCAGGTGGGCTGGGAGGCAGGTGTTAGGCTGGTGGGTGTTGGGCTGGGAGCAGGTGTTGCTGGGGCTGGGTGTTAGGCTGGGAGTGGGTGTTAGGCTGGAGCGAGTGTTAGGCTGGGAGTGGGTGTTAGGCTGGGAGCGGGTGTTGGAGGCTGGGAGTGGGTGTTAGGCTGGGAGCGGGTGATAGGCTGGGGCAGGTGATAGGCTGGGAGCAGGTGTTAGGCTGGGGAGCAGGTGTTAGGCTGGGAGCAGGCGATGGGGCTGGGAGCGGGTGTTAGGCTGGGAGGGTGTTGGGCTGGGGAGCGGTGTTGGGCTGGGGCAGGTGTTGGAGGCTGGGAGCAGGTGATAGGCCTGGGAGGCAGGTGGGCTGGGAGGCGGTGTTAGGCTGGGGCGGGGTGTTAGGCGGGTGTGATGGGCTGGGAGCGGGTGGGCTGGGGTGGGTGTTAGGCTGGGGGTGTTGGGCTGGGAGCGGGTGTTAGGCTGGGGGTGGGTGTTAGGCTGGGAGGCGAGTGTTAGGCTGGGGCGGGTGTTGGGCTGGGAGCGGGTGATAGGCTGGAGCGGGTGTTAGGCTGGGAGTGAGTGTTAGGCTGGGAGGTGGGTGTGTAGGCTGGGAGTGGGTGTTAGGCTGGGAGGGTGTTAGGCTGGGAGTGGGTGTTAGGCTGGGAGTGGGTGTTAAGGTGTTAGGCTGGGGAGTGGGTGTTAGGCTGGGGTGGGTGTTAGGCTGGGAGCAGGTGTGTTGGGAGTGGGTGTGGCTGGGAGTGTTAGGCTGGGAGGGTGTTAGGCTGGGAGCGGGTGTTAGGCTGGGAGTGGGTGTTAGGCTGGGAGTGGGTGTTAGGCTGGGAGGCAGGTGTTAGGCTGGGAGCAGGTGTAGCTGGGAGCAGGTGTTAGGCTGGGAGCTGGGTGTTAGGCTGGGAGCAGGTGTTAGCAGGTGTTAGGCAGGTGGTGTTAGGCTGGGAGCAGGTGTGTTAAGGCTGGGAGGCAGGGTGTTAGAGCTGGGCAGGTGTTAGGGTGGGCTGGGCAGGTGTTGAGCTGGGAGCAGGTGTTAGGCTGGGAGCAGGTGTTAGGCTGGGAGCAGGTGTTAGGCTGGGAGCAGGTGTTAGGCTGGGAGCAGGTGTTGGGCTGGGAGCTGGGGGCGGGAGCGTGTTAGGCTGGGAGGCGGGTGTTAGGGAGGTGTTAGGCTGGGAGCAGGTGTTAGGCTGGGGCAGGTGTTAGGCTGGGAGGGTGTTGGGCTGGGGGTGTTAGGGCTGGGAGCAGGTGTTGTTAGGCTGGGAGCAGGTGTTAGGCTGGGAGCAGGTGTTAGGCTGTGTTAGGCTGGGAGCAGGTGTTAGGCTGGGAGGCAGGTGTTAGGCAGGTGTTAGGCTGGGAGGCAGGTGTTAGGCTGGGAGCAGGTGTTGGGCTGGGAGGGTGTTAGTTGGAGGCAGGTGTTAGGCTGGGTGTTAGGCTGGGAGGGCGGGTGTTAGGCTGGGAGCGGGTGTTAGGCTGGGAGCGGGTGTTAGGCTGGGAGCGGGTGTTAGGCTGGGAGTGTAGTGACTTTTGGTTAATACGGTTTATTTCTGTTTTTATAAGCATCAGTCGTCGCTTTTTTTCATCAGTAAACAAGTTGATAGGTCAGGTCAGGTTAGGTCAGGTCAGGTCAGGTCAGGTTAGGTTAGGTTAGGTTAGGTTAGGTTAGGTTAGGTTAGGTTAGGTTAGGTTGGGGCCTGTAGGACTGGGTGACCATCTGGCCACGAATAACACCACCATCTTGGCTGACTGGTACGGTGCTCTAACCCAAACTCAGCCTTAGACTAACACAGTGTACTCAGGGGGATAAGTCATCGTACTCAGGGGGGTGGAACCTACAATTCTCCACCCACCAATCCACCCCCCTCCCCAACCCCGTCCCCGCCCCCTCGCAGGGTGGGGAGTCGGGCGCCCGTGCCAGCCTGCCTGCTTAGTGCCTGCTCCCCTGCCAGTCTTAGTCGGCGCCTCAGAGTGAGTAGTGTGTGTCCACGTGTGGGGCCGCGTACTTCTGCAGTAGTGACGGTGTTGTGACGGTAGTGGAGACCTACAGGACTTAGTGAGTGTGGTGGTGGTGAGTCAACTGGGAGGGTGTGTAGGTGGCGCCAGGTAGGCTGCCGGCGACAACACCAGCCTGGTTGGCCACGAGCGTCGTCATCCTCCTTCCCTCTCTCACTGACACACAGCCACCCACCGCCCGCAGCGCTGCTGTGGTTCTCTTGCTGCACCACCATCTCGGGTGTTGTGTCTGGCCAGTGTGTAGGTGGCCACGCCTCCATCCGCCCACTGGTGAAGGGTTTGGGCGGCGCGGGCGTGGATGCAGCTGGTGCACAGGTGGGGCCCACAGCCCCGCACCTGCCTGGTGGTGCTCAGAGGTGAAGGCCACGCGCTGGGTAGTATGCTAGGTAGTACAGCTACCCTTGTACCCCTGCCCTCACACCCTGCCTAGCTCACCTGCCTCCTGTGTGGGGTCGTTGCCGTACATCTCAGTAACTGTAACTACCTGCTGGTCCACCCAGTAACTTGTGTCCACACCACCCCACCCAGTGTTGTGCTGCCCACCACCACCAGTGGCCGCCCATGGGCCTGGACACCCGTGGTAGCGTTTCCTCGCCCGTGTGGTCACCAAGAGCCCGCCCCACCTCTCTCTGCCTCCACCCGGCCTGTCTCCTCACCGCGCCCACCGCCCACCGCCCGCCCACAATGGTGATGCTTGCCTGGACGGGCCGCCCGCGCCCCCGCCCACCCTACACCCACGCCCTGAGAGGTCAACACCCATTGTACACTCTGTTGTTGTGTAAATTAAACCAGAGCATGAAGTAACCTCCCACCTACGCCCTGCGTACCACCACCCCACCCACACCCTGTGACTTTTCCATCCACACCCTCTGTACCACCCCACGTGCTACCCACCCATACCGTATACCACCCACCCATAATGCCCTGTGTACCTCGCCAGGTACTGCATGGTTGTTGTTGAAGGAGAGCCCAGGTGTGTGGCCGCCCCCGTCTACTGTAGTTAAGTTCCCGCCTCACCCACCACCAGTCGTCGTTTTCTCACCCAACCTGCCTGAACTACTTAATTACTTACACTTAACGAGGTACATACTAGAGGTCCAGCGTTGGTAACACAAACGGAATGCTCCACCTGCCGATCACAATACCCTCACTCTTGTTCCGGACAGAGGCGAGAGAGAACTATGGCCGGTGTATGTTAACTACTGTACCATCTGCTATTACCTAACTACCTTCATACTCAAGTGTCACTCAAGTGTTACTCAAGTGTTGCTCAAGTGTCACTCAAGTGTTGCTCAAGTGTCACTCCACGATAAATGATTTGATTATTAAGAAAGTGACGTAAAGGTAGATGGGGGGGTGGGTGTGTGTTGTGACTCAGTCGTGTGTACAGGTGGAGGAGGGAGAGGAGAGGGTGACACTGAGGATTTTCTCAGTGGTCAAGTTGGAACCAAGAGCGTCAACCCCCTCCCCACCCCCTGCCAGGTTCCCGTCACTCCACCCCCTCCCTGAGTGATTGGTGACCACTTTACATACTCAACCTTGATGATGATGATATTAATAATAAGTCCTGGTACACAGTCAGGTCCACATTGGTACACACAGTCAGTCCACACACAGGTACACACAGTCAGTCCACACACACAGGTACACACAGTCAGGTCCATACACACAGGTACACACAGTCAGGTCCACACAGGTACACACAGTCAGGTCATACACACAGGTACACACAGTCAGGTCCACACACAGGTACACACTATCAGGTCCATACACACAGGTACACACAGTCAGGTCCACACACACAGGTACACACAGTCAGGTCCACACACACAGGTACACTATCAGGTCCATACACACAGGTACACACTATCAGGTCCATACACCTGGTACACAGTTAGGTCCACACACAGGTACACACAGTCAGGTCCACACACAGGTACACACAGTCAGGTCCACACAGGTACACACTATCGGGTCCGCCCACACATCAGGTACACACAGTCAGGTCCACACATTACACACAAGTCAGGTCCATACACAGGTACACAAGAGTCAGGAACCACACACACAGGTACATCACAGTCAGATACACCACCAGTCAGGTCCACATCACACACACTCATCAGGTCCACACACACACAGTCAGGTCCATCACACAGGTACACACAGTCAGGTCCACACAGGTACACAGTCAGTACACAGGTACACAGTCAGGTCCACAGTCAGGTCCCACACAGTCAGGTCCACACAGGTACACACTATCGGGTCCATACACACAGGTACACACAGTCAGGTCCACAGTACACACAGTCAGGGTCCATACACACAGGTACACACAGTCAGGTCCACACACACACACATGTACACACAGTCAGGTCCACACACACACACAGGTACACACAGGTTTGTTTACGTGATTCTGGCAACAGATGTCCTCCCCCTCCACCTTCCTCCCTCTCCTCCCATTCCCCTCCCTCTCCCTCCCTCTCCCCTCCCTCTCCCTCCTCCCCTCCCCCTCCCCTCCCCTCCCCTCCTTCTCCCTCCTTCTCCCCTCCTCCCCCCATGACGCCACTACGCACATATGAAAAAACTACTGATTCAATATTAACCCCTTAGCAGGGTACGATAACTAACCCTTTGAGTACGATGACTGCCCTTTGAGTACGATGACTGAAACCTTCGAGTACAATGACATCATACACGAGGGATTATATAATTGTACTCAAAGGGGTTAAATTATCGTACTCAAAGGGGTTAAATTATCGTACTCAAAGGGGTTAAATTATCGTACTCAAATGGGGTTAAATTATCGTACTCAATCTCAGCATGGGTGATTCATTGTACTCAGGGGTTGGCACCACTCAACCCTCTTCACTATCACCCTCACCCCTCCTTAGCCCCTCCCTCCCCCTCCCTCACCCTCCCTCCCTCACCCTCCTCCCTCCCTCACCTCCTCCCTCACCTCCTCCCTCACTCCCTCCCTCACCTCCTCCCCACCCTCCTCCCCACCTCCTCCCCACCCTCCCTCCCCACCTCCTCCCTCACACCCTTCCTCCCCTCACCTCCTTTCTCACACCCTCCCTCCCCACCTCCTCCCTTCACCCTCCCCCCTCACCCCCATCACCTCCCTCACTCCCTCCCCCTCACCTCCTCCCTCACCCCCCCCCGCACCCCCTGCACCATACAGTACTAAGCACCTACACAACATCTTCACTATACACGGTCTCTCTGTATAGTGTTGTTGTAGTGTTGTTGTAGTGTTGTTGTTGTTGTTGTAGTACCTGCTATACGTTTAGTGAAAAAGTTACCGTTTGTAGATTTCGAGTAGAGAGTCTTACGCCATACGAGAAGAAAAAATCCTCCTCCTCCTCCTCCTCCGTAGCAGACAGACTCGGGTTATTTAAATCTATACTGTAGCAGTGTGTGTGTGTGTGTGTGTGTGTGTGTGTGTGTGTGTGTGTGTGTGTGTGTGTTTGTCCAATCCGTAGTGGTGGTGATGTGATCCTGATGGTGCGTCACATGTGTACATTTGTCGCCAACACCTAACTAACCTAACCTATCCTTTCCTTGGCGATATGTGGCAGGGTTGGCGATAGGTGTTGGCACTAAGTGGATAGATTCTGGTAACGGGGTACACACACACACACACACACACACACACACACACACACACACCCAGAAAAGAGAGGAGTTTTGTATCTAGGCTTTAAATCTCGTGTTTCAGCCACACTCTTGTAAACACAACAATTCCCTCCAGTTTTAACCCATTTTGGTGTGTGTGTGTTCTGTAGAGAGGGGGCGTGGGGGAAACAAGGAGGCGTGGGGAGATGTGGGAGGCGTGAAGACAGAAAGGGCGTGGGGAATGTGGGAGGGAGACAGGAGGGGGCGTGGGAGATGTTGGGGCGTGGGGAGGCGAGAGGAGGAGATGTGGGAGGCGTGAACAGGAGGCGTGGGAGATGTGGGAGGCGTGGGGAACAAGGGGAGGCGTGGGATGTGGGACGTGGGGGAGAGAAGAGGCGTGGGGGGGGAGAGAGCGTGGGGCGAAGGCGTGGGGGAGACGGGAGGCCGGGGGAGATGTGGGGAGGCGTGGGGAAGACGAAGGAGGCGTGGGAGAGGCGTGTCGTCTTTCATAGGTCAGCAGTAGCATCATGAAGGAACTATTCACCTCGTCATCTCTCTCTCTCTCTCTCTCTCTCTCTTACTTCCATAAAGGTTTGATTATTTGTTTCTCTTTACTTCCCTCTTCACCTCACCCTTCACCCCCCACCCTCCCCTTCACCCCCTCCCTTCACCCCCACCCCCCCCTTCACCCCCTCTTACCCTCCCCCTTCACCCCACCTCTCCCCTTCACCTCCCCCACCCTCCCCTTCACCCCCCCACCCCTCCCCCTTCACCCCACCCCCTCCCCTTCACCCCACCCCTCCCCACCCCCCACCTCCTTCCCCTCCTCCACCCCTCCCCTACCCCACCCCTCCCCTTCACCCCTCCCCTTCACCCCCCACCCTCCCCTTCCACCCCCACCCTCCCCCTTCACCCCTCCCCCTTCACCCCTACCCCCTCCCCTTCACCCCCCTCCCTTCACCCCACCCTCCCCCTTCACCCCCCCCCTCCCCTTCACCCCCACCCCTCCCCCCCTTCACCCCACCCTCCCCCTTCACCCCCCCCCCCTCCCCTTCACCCCCACCCCTCCCCCTTCACCCCCACCCCCCCCTTCACCCCCCCCTCCCCCTTCCACCCCTCCCCCTTCACCCCACCCCCCTTCTCCCCACCCTCCTTCACCCCACCCTCCTTCACCCCCACCCTCCCCTTCACCCCCACCCTCCCCTTCACACCCCCACCCCCTCCTTCACTCCCACCCTCCCCTCACCCCACCCTCCCTTCACTCCCACCCCCTTCAACCCCACCTTCCCCCCCTTCACCCCACCTCTCCTTCACCCCCACCCCCCCCTTCACCCCCACCCCCTCCCCCCTTCACCCCCACCCTCCCCCCACCCCCCACCCTCCCCCCACCCCACCCTCTTCACCCCACCTTCACCCCACCCTCCCCTTCACTCCCCCACCCCCCTCTCACCCCTCCTCTCACCCCACCCCTCCCTTCACTCCCATTCCTCCCCCACCCCCACCTTCACCCCCACCTCCCCCCTTCACCCCACCTCCCCCCTTCACCCCCACCTCCTTCACCCCCACCTCCCCTTCACCCCCACCTCCCTCACCCCCACCCTCCCCTTCACTCCCCACCTCCCCTTCTCAATCCACCCTTTCACCTCCTCCCTTCACCCTCACCTCTCCTTCACCCTCCTCCCCTTCACCCCCCCTCTCCCCTTCAACCCCACCTCCCTTCACCCTCCTCCATAAAAGCAATCACTGTTAATATTATTTATCTATTTGTTTCTTTTGTTTCTTTATTTGTTTATTTTTTAGTGGTTAAATTTTTCGTATAGCTTAGCAGGTGATCAGAGGTTCTTGTTGACGACGGCTGACACACCTGAGTAGAGTGACAGGTGACGGTGATGATGACAGGTGACGGTGTATGATGACAGGTGATGAGGGAGCGTGATGTGATGACAGTGACGGTGATGATGACAGGTGATGATGACAGGTGATGGTGATGATGACAGGTGATTGGTGATGATGACAGGTGATGATGATGAGTGATGATGACAGGTGATTATGATGATGACAGTGACGGTGATGATGACAGGTGATGATGACAGGTGACGGTGATGATGACAGTGACGGTGATGATGACAGGTGACGGTGATTATGACAGGTGATGATGATAGGTGATGATGACAGGTGACGGTGATGATGACAGGACGGTGATGATGACAGGTGATGATGACAGGTGACGGTGATGATGACGGTGATGATGATGACATTGTGATGATGACAGGTGATGATGACAGTGTATTGTGATGATGACAGGTGATGATGATCAGGTGACGGTGATGATACAGGTGATGATGATGAGGTGATTGTGATGATGACAGGTGATGATGACAGGTTTGTAATGTAACAACTTTTCCCTAGTTTGTCTAATTGCTTAAGATAATGTTGTTGTTTTTTCTTAACTAGCTGTTAATTTTTACACGAATTAAAATGAAAGATCAATAGTGAGAAACAATATATGTATGTTGTGTTATCAAAGTAAGAGAAACAATTGAGACCCTGCAATTGTGTGTAAATGAGGCAGAAAGTCAGATCATCAACCTGGGACTTGGTTACATATGGCAGCAGGGTCTACCATTAGACAACACATTATGCTTCCGCTAGGCGGTAGTACCTCCTGTTTGGTAGGTGGTTAGGTTAGTTTAAGTGAGAATTTTACCTGCTATTGGAGAGAGAGAGAGAGAGAGAGAGAGAGGGGGGGGTACTTCCTTGTTAAAGTTTCACGGGTCAGGTGGTGCCAGTGTGTGTGTGTGTGTGTGTGTGTGTGTGTGTGTGTGTGTGTGGTGGGGAACACAACAGTAATGTCGGCAACCTCAAAGCCTTATACCTCCACCACCACCACTGGCTCACTGACTCTTTTAGACAGCAGACTCTAACCTCCTCCTCCTGTCCCTGTCACTCTGTCTGTTCATTAGACGGGGATAGGTGTTGCTTGTCACTCCTGCCTGTTACTACTGTTGCTATTTGATCCTGTTTATGCCCTCTCTCATGTGGGTGACGCTGGCAAAGTGATCATCCTCTCACTGAGTTTGTTGACAGAGGGTAATTACCGTGGCAAGAGGTACCTTCCTCTCTCCCTCTCCCTCTCTCCATCCCTCACTACTCCTCACTCCTTCCTTCACTCCCCCCTCCTCACTACATTCCTCCTCACCCCCTCCTCCTCTCCCTCCCTCTCTCCCTCCTCACTACCTAACCTAACCTCTCTCCTCTCCTCACGTCCTGTATAGGTGATGTTTCTGGCCGGACTTATTACCATAACACCTTCTTCTGTCCTTCCTAGCCTTCCTCTCCTCCTCTTCTTCCCTTCTTCCTTCTTCCTTCCTCCTCTCTTCCTTCCTCCTTCCTCTCCTCCTTCTTCCCTTCCTCCTCTTCCTCGTCCTCCCTCTCCTCCTCTTCCTCTCCTCCTGCTGGTTCATTTCTACTGAGGGTGGCTGAGGCAGTACCCTGGGGGGCGCCGCCTGCTTAAAGTGACGCAGGTAGCAGATGTGAGTCTCAGTATACACGGTAAACATTGCGTCATGGTGTGTGGCTGGACACAGTGATGGCGCACCTCCCCTCAACACATCTCCTTGTTCACTCTCTTCTTGTTTTCTCTCCTTTCTCTACCCTTTCTCCTGTCTAATAATATCCCTATCCCCTTTCTCTTGGTTAGGTTATTTAAGTTAGTTGGTTAGGTTAGGGTTAGGTTAGGTTAGGTTGTGTTGTGTTAGGTTAGGTCAGGTTAGTTAGGTTAGGTTAGGCAGGTCAGGTCAGGTCAGGCTGTAGTCACAGCTTATTGACCTGCCCTTCACGTACACACAGCGAGCTCTCTACACCTTCATAACTCTAAGGAAAACTAGACCCGGGTTACACTTAATACTGAGGCGTGTGTGTGTGTGTGTGTGTGGGGGGTCCTACACCCCTGTGGTAAACCGTGTCTCCAACGGCACTGTCACAGTAGTAGTATCACTATTTATGAATGAAAGGCTATTGGTGGTGTAATGAAGGACCTGATTGGTTTGGTAAAGGTCATACAGGTTGGCTGTTTGGAGACACTGGTTACCACAAGAGGTGGAGGGACACGTCTCCTCAACTGTACCGGGGGTCGGTACTAGTGGTGGGCAGGAGGTGTAGTGGTGGTGGTGGACAGGAGGTGTAGTGGTGGTGGTGGTGGTGACAGGAGGTGGTGGTGGTGGGGGGGCGGGCAGGAGGGAGCTGGTCTCGGTGGCAGGGTATGCCAGGGTGAGTCACTACAGGCTGCCCACACGCTATTTTTGGGTCACCTTACCTCCGAACTGTTAGTGGAGTCTGTTTATTTCTCTACCCCTGTGTGTTGCTCCTCCTTCCTTCCCTTCTCTCCTCCCTTCCTCTCTCTCCCTCCTCCCTCCTTCTTTCTTTCCTCCTTTTCCTCCTTCCCCCCTTCTGTTGCTCTCTCCTTCCCTCCTTTCCTCCTCCTCTTTCCTTTCTTTCTCCCCTCCCTCCTCCCTCATCACCCTGTCACATGCAACTCTCTCCTCACGTTAATATTGTTGTTATTAATAATATTTCATTATTATTGTCTTTTTTGTCATTATCATTATTGCCATCATAATTATAGTCATTATCTTTGTCCACATCATTAATCTCACCTAAACTCATCATCATAGTCATCATTATGTTTATCATCATCTTCATCGATAGTAACCTCATGTTTTTTATTATCATTATTATCATTGTCATCATCATCATCATCATCATTAACTTCATCGACACCACCACAGGGCAGGAGAGGCTATCGTCATCACTCAGGCTGTCAGTGAGAGAGAGAGAGAGAGAGAGAGAGAGAGAGAGAGAGAGAGAGAGAGAGAGAGACCTGTCTCACGTTCTGACCTGACTGGTAGATGTCTTAAGTAACCTGAGGGATTATAATTAGGACAAGTGTACCGCTGATGCGTCAATAAAGGAATCTCATGGGTGTTATATCAGGCACTATTATGAGCTTGGAAGGTGAAATTTGTCTGTTTATTTATTACCTTTTTAACAGAACTGGTGGATGCTTAATGGGTTAGTTTAAGTGTCATATTTACAATGAACCTCCAATTTTTATTAATATCCTACAACTGTCTTACTAATTACAATCTATAACATTAAAACTGCCTCATAATTATCTTCTCATAGTTTCAAAATAATTCCTTCATTTTATTGAAACTTAAAAAGAATAAAATAAAAAGTTTGGAGTAGTGGGTCGTGGTCGCCAACCCTCAGACGTCGGAATTGTCAGGTGGACTGATGGATTATTTTCCTGTTTTCCCGCAGGTGGTGGGAGTCACAATGGTGAAGGTGGCGGTGGAGGCACGGAGGGAGGCGGAGGCGGGACAGACGAGGAGGAGCTGGGAGCCTTCTGGGACCTGCTAGACAACGAGATCCGTCCTATCAAGCCGCTGCCTTCCTGCCCTGAGTCACAAAAGATCTTCTCCGAGCACAAAGAGGTATTGACTGGTCTCCTGAGGTATTGGCTGATCCTAATTCGGTCTGTGAGTGGAGAATAAACCTAATCTTTTGTGGTATAATTGGGATATAACCTAATTTTTTGTGGTATAATTATAACCTAATCTTTTGAAATATAATTGGGGTATGAGCGAATCTCTTGTGGTATAAATGGAACTAAGGGGGTTGGTAGCCAGGTCTGGAAGTGGGGGCTTGGGGGGGGGGTTATTAGCCAGGTCTGGAAATGGGGGCTTGGGGGGGTTATTAGCCAGGTCTGGAAATGGGGGCTTGGGATGTTGGTAGCCAGGTCTGGAAGTGGAGGGGTTCTTATGTTGTCCAAAGTGGATCTCATAACATGTGTCACTTTAGTGGTTAGATGGATGAAAAGACTGTTTTTGAAATACCTGTATGTAGGTTCTATATTGTCCCTTTAATTATCCTCTTGTATCGATATTTTTGTTTCCCCTCCATTATCTCTCTTCCTTTGTTTCCTTTTTATGTTTCTCTTCTCCTTGCAGCTCCATTCCTTGTCTTGTTTCTTCATGTTTGTTCATTCCCTCCTCATCTTTCTCTTCGTCCTCGTCTCCATCTCCCCATCCATTCCTCCTTAAATCTCACATTCTTTATCATGAAACTTGGTGTGTTAGGAAAAGTATTAACACAATGACGGCTTTTACAGATGGCACGGAAATACTTAGTCCTACAACAAGAGATCTTCAACCTCCGGAAGCGCAAGAGCGTCCTCGAGAATAAACTATCCCAAGCTGAAAAACTGGAACAGATAGGAAATCAGCGTTACCAAGATAAGATCAGAGAACTGGAAAGTAAAAGGGTAAGCTTTATTTTTTTGAGCAATTTACAGGACTATACAGTGTTAAACCTTTTTACACTACTGTGCAGTGTAGACTTAGTACTGTACTGTGTCAGAGTTGTGACATCAAGTTGAGGCTTCTTCAAGAGGGTCCTTTATAATGATGCTTGTGGTGCCATAATTAAAACAGATTTTTATATTACTTAATAATCTCAAAGGCTCAAAAATGAGTTGCTCTGATAGTGTAATTATTTCCTAGATTGTAGAACAATGAACATTTACATTATTGAATGTAGCCTTGTGAACCATAAAGGTGATTAACCTGTGACTATTATTTATGTACAGTACAGAATATTTACAGGTGCTCCTCTACTTAAGAACGTTCAACTTACAAACATCATCACTGAGGGGGGTTACCTGCCAGAACAGGTGTTTAATGTGGATGAGACTGGATTATTTTGAAGAAAATTCGAGATAGAACAAACATTACCTAAGAGGAGAAGAGTGAACCAGGTTTTAAGGCTGTATTAAAGGGTATAGCTGTACTAAATATTCATAATCTTTTCATATTTTACAATATGTTTGGTATCTACAAGAGTAAAGTTGGATTAACACACAAGCCTCAGGAACATAACACGTTCATAAGTAGAGGAGCACCTGTATATATATTTTGCTAGTTAGATACCTTTTGTCAGGTGGCTCTTATTACTGCACATGCCTTGATACACTGTCCACTGACAAGGATTTACACTTGTGCAGTGGACAGTGTATTAGGTCTTATACGACTTCATGTTAGTGTCAGGATAGGTACATAATGGACACCAAGGAGTCGGTGGCTGGTGCCTACCCTGAAGATTTCTCTCATTCTAGAGACAATATTTTCCAGTCTACACAAAGGAGTTGTGGGAAGTTAGTTTAGGTACAGTAACTTACTTGACTAAGGAGTAGCTTATTGTGTGGTCTTTGAACCTTTATTTTTTGTGGAGTGCAGTTTTGGGACGCTGGTCAGTTTTTTAGGTTGTCATAGTCCCAAAGCTGGTAGGACATGTTTTATCAGCTTGTCGCAGGACTTTTGTTTTTAGGAGGCTCTGTTCTGTTTGTGTGGAAATTTGTTCCTCACTTCTTCTGAACCTGTGCTGAAGGGTACTGTTTGTTCCTACCTGTTGAGAATCCACAATGGAGTGTAGAAGTTTGCCATTGTGGTCAAACCCATGGAATAGAGGTCCTCCTGTTGCTTACATGCTCATATTTTATTGAAATACTTTTGCAGGACAGTAGGCTTGTGAGAGTGAGATGAGTAAAACTGTATTCATGGTTCCCAGAAGTACAGGTATTCTCTTGGAGTCCTTGGGAGTTAGCCAGTGTTCAGGCATGGGGCGGGGATGATATATGTCGTCACCAACTCTCGGTGTTGTGTCGCTTATTTCACACTTGAGTCACATGAAAGGTGGAGGAGTGTATAGCACTTAGGTTTGGAACTCTTGGGAACAGGTTTGTGAGCTTCCTCCACTAAAGGGGATGTTTTGCTAGTGGTTCAAGGTGTTTGTTTCAGTGTATTGGTCTTTCATCCACTCTTGACTTATGGCATAGAACATTCTGTTGCTCTCTGACTCTTATTAGTGAGTAATGTTTATAGTGATCCACTTGCCAGGTTCTTGTTCATTCATTTTTTGGTGCATGTTAGTGTGCTCTGTTGTGGGTTCTTGACTGTGACATGAACATTACTATACTGGTTTCTGTTTAGGGGTCTTCAGTAGGTCATTCTCTGAAAGTGTATCTGCTGCCCAATACCTGAGGGGATTAATTTTTATATTCCAGTGAAGGAATTATTTTATTAGGTTTCAGGGTGACACTACAGAACTGTATGGTTTGGGAGAATTGTGATTCATTGTGTTTTGGTGCAGCTGGGATATCTTTTCTGAAGGTTGCATATGAGAACACCTAGCAGAGGACTTCTAGCTAGCAAGGGAGATTGGTGCAGAAATCCTATTTTCTAGTTGAGCTAGTAGTCAGGTGACTTAGGTACCCTCTCTCCTCCTTTGGTTTATATTTGAAAGTGAATGCATATGGCATATTGGTCCTGGATTTTGACAAGCTGGTGACAGGTGTGTACTGACTAGGTCTCTATTACACCTCCTGCCTGTAGAGAGTAATAACGTATGTACATCTATTCTCTCTCTCTCTCTCTCTCTCTCTCTCCTGAGGCTGATGGGAGAGGTGGGGAGGGATGAGTCACTCACCAGCTGCCTTGGAGGGTAAGGTGTAACACACTAACCACCTCATTGTGATAAGAGCCACCAGTACATTTGTCCCCCAAAATTATTCTGCGTCCAATATGTTAAGCTGCGGGTCTCCTGCAGGCTAATGAACCCCCCAGATGCTGTCTCCAGTAGGTTAAATTTACCTGGCCCAACTCAAAAATAAAAATGTTATTATTTACTTAAACATATTATTATTATTACCTTTGATTAATTAAAAAAGGAATTATAATAAATATTCAAGCTGGTTAATCTGAGACAGTTATCATCCATACAGCACCCAACTCTTCAGAGCTAATCGGTAGCCATTACTGAACTCTGATACACATTACTATCTATTAATGTCATACCTGCCACATATATCTTATTATTTTGATTGGGAAACTTCCTTTAGCTTTTGAAAGAAACTTGAAATCACGATGATAACGGTGAATAATGCCGACTGCCATCAACATTTGTTCATAGTCACATGAGCACGTAATGCCATTTATCAGTATGCAGCGAAGACTAGTATTCAGTTGCCATTTCGTGTTTTAGTAGTGCTTACCATAGTATGAACAGCTTAGTACAACGAGTAATGATCATAACAACAACAACTTGGTAAAAACACATCAAGGACGGTGCTGACAAGTGTTTTACCCTCATTGTAAGAACATTTTGGTCACAGACTTACTGTACAGTTTATTGTTCCATATGAGTAGCAGGTAACATTAAATAATTACATACACACACACAAAAAAAAATCCTAAATATTCCCTGCTGAAATGAGGTAAGATATCTTACATGTCCATGCATTGTATAAGCCGTAAAATACGGTACTTTGCTCAGCCAGAAAATAGTATTTCTGGATTAAGTTCCATACAGTACTTATGTTTTTTTCTGTTTACATCAGGAAAATCTGCGTCACACTCATAGCAGACTCAGACAACAGTTGGAGCAGATTCGCACTCGACAAGAGCAGCAGCAGAAACGACAGCAGCAGCAGGATGATGGTAATGGAGGAGACCTCGATCATCACCTCCCTCTGGCTCCTCCCTGATGCACCACTGCTACTTGGGTTACCCACTCATGCTGTGATCTGTGACAAATTGTGTAGAATGCAGGTTAAGATGGATGCATTGTGTGCATCTGTGAATGATTTCTCTTCTAAGATAGAGAACTGTCAAATCTCACATGATATATTTTTATCAACCACAGACAATAGTGCAAGTCATCCCTCAAACTGGAAATGGGTGGAAAGAACAATTTTTGAACATTGTGAGAGTTGAATTTGCTCTCCAAAATAAGTTTGAAGTTTAGTGGATTATGTTTGCAGGTCCACACAAGTGAAGTGTCTGGTAGTTAGTGAAGGAAAACTTACTTATTTTAAACTGAAATGTTCATTATTTAGATCAGTTAATCAGTGATAATACAGTAGCATTACACTATCTAGTAATTTCATTTTCTTTTCTCATTTGAAGGTTTTTGACAACCAACAGTTTTAAGGTTCATTAATAACAATGAGTACAGTACTGTATCCACTTGTGCATTTTGTAGTTACAAGACATTCTGGTCTTGGATTATGTTTTGTAAACTTTTATGCATCTGTAACAGGAAAGTAATCAGGTTTCAAGTAGAGCTTCAAGGATTAAATGATCACAGCTAAAAGAAGCTTTCGTGGTGACAGACTTCAGGAGTTAAGCTCACCATAGATGGTCCAAGATAATGCTAAACCTCTTATTACCTTCATCTCCTTGAGCAAGATTTATATACTTGTGTAAGGAAGTGTTGTTTTATTGTTTCATTAATGATGGTCACTTATTCCACTGAACTTACAGGAAAATACGAATTCACAGTGCATTTAAGTACTACTGTATAGCTGGTATTTCACGAGTTGGCGTATGGCAGTTGAAGGACTTGTGTGTGTCATGTGTGACTGTGCCTTGGATGTGTTCATGCTGTTTTATAATAAGTAAATAAATTTTTTTAAGACAGTACCTTTAACGATTTAGATGGTTTAATATATAGCAGCATTAATATATTTGTTGTAATATATGTAAATATAAATATGTATTTTGTATGTTTATTAAGAGTAAAAATTTTAAT
The DNA here is from genome assembly GCF_018991925.1 of Homarus americanus. Taxonomy (NCBI): domain Eukaryota; kingdom Metazoa; phylum Arthropoda; class Malacostraca; order Decapoda; family Nephropidae; genus Homarus; species Homarus americanus. The sequence continues at coordinate 83,272 of NW_024746253.1, read as the reverse complement.
CCTTTGGTATTTTTATTTTTATTTTTCGGGTTAATTTATTAAGACCTGAGATATTACTTGTGTTATCTCTGTTTCCCTCATCTTAAAACATTGAGACAACGTAACAAGATTGGTCTGTTAACCTTCAGGTGTGTTTTATGTCTTTCTCTCTTTCCTTAAACTTGTAATCATAATAAATTACTTTAAATATTTTTTTAACAAAATTGGTCAGGTACCTTGTAGGTAGGATCTGTGAAAGGTATTTAGCCGTGTAGAGTGACCAGAGATGAGCAGCAGGCGAGTGGATGATGCAGCCTTTACATCCTCTCCCAGTATACAGTATACATAAAAAAAAAAATACAATAAAATAAGTACTGTACTACTTTCAAAATCACACGCAGCCAAGCACCCTTACTGCAGTTAAAACTTTAAAAAGTCCACCTTCATGTACTGAACATCTCCCGCTGAGCACCACCAAGATGGAGAATGAACCATCCCCCTGCCAGCTGGCCAGAATTCTTGGGGGTTATGTGTCTTGTGCGGATTTTACGAGACCTGCCCAGAGCACATTGTGGTCGTGGCGGAGGTTGAGAATGATGTGTTTTCTTAGTGTGGTGATGTGTCTTTGTACTGGTGCGAAGTTGTGTTGGTTTTATGTGAAATATCGTCTGTAACAGTGTAGCAGGCGTTGTGTTCTGATGGAGGGCTTGAAGGAGTCTATTTTCTTGAGAGAGCGTTTTGATAAGTGTGTCTCTGCTGCATTGGTCATTGTGTTGAAGAGTTGTGAAATTGTTTTCTCTATTTTCCCTGTGGGTTGGTGTTCAAGGCTGAGTGTGTAGAGTTGTTTGGCTAATGTGTCCCAGTCTGGTCTTGGTATTGTGATACAGGTGTTGGTATCAGGATGGGTTGTTGAAGAGTTGTAGTGTAATGGGTATGCAGCTCCGGCGAGAACACCTTCTACATATAGCCGCCCACCTGCCAACAATTGGGAAAACTAGAAAAAAAAAAAAAAATAATAAAAAAACTCACCCAGGTCATACACATTTTAATACAAATTTAGGGTAAATTAAATTATCTATTGATATAAAAATAGTAAATTATAAATAAATAAATAATTTGCATAAAAAATTAATATTAACACAAATACTGTACTCCAAAATCTTTGGCTGTGGAGACAACTTTATCAAAACACTGTTGCCAACTCCCCAACATTTCTGTTATACTCAATTATATATAAAAAAAAAATCCTAGATTTTAGTAAAATTTATTTCTATCTAAGAATAATAAAATACCTTTGAAATCAATAAAACATTTACCTGAGAAAACCTCACATGGGAAAATATAGACGAATTTCTTCCTGGATTTCAATAATGCAGTAATTACCTTAATGGGTTGTTACCACTGATTAATAATGCAGTATATTGGTAGATAGACGAGTAATATATAGGTAGATAGATAGTGAATATTTTAATTGTATTATCTGTTGTAGTTACTTCAAGGTTTAAGTTATGTCTGGATGGATGTCTGTCTTTGTTTTGGTTATCCATCATCATCATCACAGTTATCACCATCATCATCGTCACATCATCACCATCATCAATGTGTTTCATCATTACAGTCATCATAATCAGCATCCTCGAAGTCCCTGATAGATATAAGAACAGCACCATCCCATCTATTGTTAAAATAATAAACAACAACTGATTTATGTACTGTACAGCCCTGTAAATGTATTCAATACATATCATTATGTCTAAATCACATGTAAGTTTGTATATTTTCAACCACCGGCTGCAACTCTATTAATAAACCGTTTATTATTATTATTATTATTATTAAGGCGAGGTAAGGGTTGGCAGGGGGGGGAGGGCAAGGAGTGTCGAGTCCATTCTGTTGTCTCGACATTTACGACCTTGCAGTGACTAGGGAGGGGCAGCAAGATAGGAGAGGGGAGGTGGGAGGGAGAGTGAAGGACAGGAAGAGGGAGGGAGAGGCAGTGATGGGAAAGAGAAAGTTGAGAGAGAAAGAGTAGTGAGGACGTTTATTTTGTTATATTTATTAACAATGAAAGTTCGACCTCACTATAATCTATGCATTTTTGTCTTAGTTTCGTTTAAAGTGTATAAAATGAATAAAAAGTGAAAGAAACAATTGAGGAGTATAAAGTGATGCAGAAATGAAAGAAATAATGATTGAAGTGAGAGCAGCAGGTGCTTAAAACACATTAGAGGAAGGGGAGTGGTTGGTAGCCCCTCGACTATACATTCCGAGGCAAGTGAGCAAAGTGGTTGGTAATGTGAGTGTATAGAGAACAAAATATATCACTGAGAAGGAGCGGTCGTTCTTAATACCAGTGATCGAGGAAAGAAAAGGTCTCCCACGTGATAAAAGTCATGATTTTAGTAATGAACAGGAAGCTAAATGGCTTGGCAAGAGGTGGAGGAGGTTTTCAATGCAGCTGACAGTGGACCGCCAAGAACACATGTGAGGAGACGAGGGGTAGGTATGTATTTTAATTACATCTAATTTGGTCATGTATAAGAATACCACTACTACCAGAAGGAGTTATTAAATTTTGTTAATTTTTTCTACATGTTCTCATCACTATAGTAAGTATTTTAAATGATGCGATATTTTCTAAATCCTAATAAAGCCTGACCTAACCAGACAAATAAACCTACTTAACCTTAACTAACTTCCTGCCCATGGGGGAGGGGGGAACATTAAATAGAAATTACTTATTATATCTGGTACCAATGAAACCAACTTTGTTAAGCGTCATGGTGTAATTTACGATTTTTGTGGATGTGAGACTGCAGGTCGGAGTATTTACGGTAACAATTAATTTCTTCACTCACAGAGCACTTAGAAATATCACTTTAGTGTAATATAATCACTTTTTCACCGTGTTTTATCCAGTAATTTCCCTCATACTTCATGCCTTGCCCACTACAGGTGATTTATGATCTTAAAGAAAAAGTAATTTAAAAAAGATTATTTAAAATTAAAATTAAAATTCTTCGCCTCTTAAAATACTTACTATAATGATAAGAACATTGTGGAAAAAATAAACGATAACAACTCCTTCTGGTGGTGGTGGTCTCATAAATTACCTTTACTTTACTATAGGTATAAATTATCTGATGTTGATTCATGGATCAATAACATAACTTAGCCTAATCTTCAAATGCCACAGTGCAGCCTGGGGAAACCTGAAGTAGATATTTCATGGTTGGTATAGAGTTACTACAACTGAATGACATTGATTTCAAATTAGCCTGTGTATACTAAAAGGCTTAAACCTCTTGAAATATTATTGGGTTATAGAGTGACTGTTTTACTTGTGTTAAGAATAGTGAGATTTCATTTGACATGTTTGGTTCTTCTGTTATTTCAAGTAATGTAAAGTGTCTACAGGTCATGAAACCTAAACTGAAGTATTGTGACGTGTTACCATCAGATTTTGTTTTTGTAAAGACAGAGGGCGGACATTTATTTGAGTTTTATTTGGGGGGGGAGAAATAGAGTTTTGGTTTTGATAATTAAACGATAATTTATTCCGACCGCGATTCGATTTTTTTATGAAAATTACGAGATTTGTTTATACTTTATTTCTACGTATTTTGTAAACTTTTGTGGTATTGCATTATCCCTTATAAAAATACCCTCCCAGACCTAGAATACTATTAGAACTTTTCTCGCAATTATGGAGTATCTCCTTAACTTTGGGACGTAGCAAACATTTTTGATACCATATGAATTTGGGTACTATAGAAGGGACACCAATTGGTTTTAAATATATATCCTTACTTTAGTTCAGCGGTTACAACATCTATGTTACTTGTTCCATATACATGTTTTACTTGATACGTATCATCCTGGTAAACCAATGGTGACTCGCTTGTTTGCACTTTTAAGGGTTCAGGTTGACAGATTGTTTTCATTAGTGTCTTCTTTAGAGTTTAGTTTAAGGCATCAACTCTTATTTTGTTTGCTGAGGTCTATGTGAAGGGACCCACGCAGCTTGACCCTGATAGCCTCGTCACCTTAGAGCGCGTGTTTGTGTTACGGTTAAGGATGTTAAAGGTTGTGGTGGACTCGTTGACTACGGTACTGGTGATATATATGAAGTCTTCCAGTCAGCTGAGCCTTTTACTTGTATGAGTAAAGTATTAATAATGGATCAGAGGTGTTTGGTGGTGCGTGAGGGAGCGTCTGACATGTAGTATGTCCTAAAAGACCGACCTGCAGGTGGCTGGTCGTGGGAGCTGGAGACCAAACACACTGATCAGAGTATATTACAGTACACCAGATAGGAGGCATTGGTTGGGGTGATAAGTCCTGGCCTGCTAAGTCACCAACACACACACACTTGGTCCTCAACATATCACGCCAACAGGGTACATTCCTTTACACTTTTAATTATGTTTTCGTCAAGGGCCTGAAGTAATCCTCCACTTGAGGGTGATAATGCAGGAGGCGAGTAATAGCGGTGCTCCTCCACGCCCCCTGCAGCGTCGTCCGAGGTGATAGCTTAACCTGGCGATGGTAGTGTGGTGGTGGTGATGGTGATGTGGTGGTGGTGATGTTCTAAAATTTGAAACTATTTTCCTCAAAGGGTCAAGTTATCGTTCGGAAAGAGTTAAACTATATGTCTTAATATGTTAAAGAACCGCGCACACACACACACACACACACACACACACACACACACCAGCATTATAATATAAATAATTTTGAAAGCTCAGTTATTTACTCGCAACAAGATAAACCTTGTTTGTTCCCCGCCAAATAAATCTTAAATACAATCCTGTTTACGAATTACATTTTTACAAATGTATTTACCTCCTGGGAATAAATCTTTCATCGGAAGACTTATAACGCGTGGCAGTTGTGAGCATAAATAAATGGTCCAGTAAAATTGTGTTGAGTTGTCATGTCGCTTTAAGACCGATGAAGCTGTTGTACGACCAGCGGGGACAGGTGGAAACAGACGAACACAGACAGACAGACAGTACAGGCATAGTGGGAGCTGCACCAAACTGCCTTCACAACTAAGAGCATCAAAAGTATCCCAGGTACAGAACAGTTACATTGTGACAAGTACTTCTGTTGTACCGTTGATGATGATAATAATAATAATGACAATCTGTAATTAAAAATCTTGTAGTACATACCTGCATTTGTGTCTATTAATTAATTAAGTTTGTCATAGTTAACACACCTCTATAGCTATACCTATATGATATTTATCAGTGTTATTACATCTTCACTATGTCACTAAGGTTATACTGAAGAGGTGTATTGGGGGGAGTATCGTATCTGCAACACGAATCCAGGTAAAAAAGTCACAGGTAAAAAAGTCACAGAAAAAAAGTCACAGGAAAAAAAGTCACAGGAAAAAAAGAAAAGTTAACTATCGAATTCTCACATATTTTAAGGTTAATATGTCAATCAGTTTCAGTAAAGGAATATGCAGAACTGATGGTAACCTAACCTAACCTAACCTAACCTTTATTACCGGCCACCATAAATTAATTGTGACTTTTTTTCCTGTGACTTTTTTTCCTAGCCAAAATTGTGACTTTTTTTCTGTGACTTTTTTCCTGTGACTTTATTACCGGCCACCCTGCAAACACACCCCAGAACTCTATCAGCTGATTCATGTAAACAAACTCGGGCATCTGTCAGGTGATCAACTAAGCTGTTATTGTCCACCTGAGAGACGGGATAAGGAGAGACGGGGAGGATAGAGTAAAGGTAGCCAGACAGATAGACCAAGAGACAGGTAGCCAGACAGATATAGACAGATTTTCCGTCCTATACGTATACATATATTAACGAATTGTTTATAATGATTTTCACACACACACACACACACACACACACACACACACACACACACACACAGGATAAGCTGCAGACACAATCAGTAGTCACAAATTATATTATTAAATTTATTAAAAAAAAAATTTAAAAACGGAAAATGTTCCAGAAGAATTCAACATTGTAAGAAACACGACGATAAAGGTTCTTGCATAGAGTTGCATTAGGTATTAAGTGAAGGATTGACTATATTGCAAATTATAATAACAAAAACAAAAATATATATAAAAAAACTGACTTTGTAAAATGTTAAAATGTTGAAAAAATTGGTGGTTCGAAAAATACTCAGAACATGTAGCCAAAATAAATATTAACAATTATTTAGCACCGTGAATGAACTTCTGCGTGAGCTGGTTGTAATGGGTATCGGTGATTCAGGTAAATACTAGGTGTTAACTCCGGGTTTTGTTGTGGATATTGACCAGTCGGGCGTATGTGATGAATTAACTTATGAGGGGAGTGTTGGTACGGTCAAGAGGGGAGTGTTGGTACAGTCATGAGGGGAGTGTTGGTACGGACACAGGGGTGTTGGTACGGTCATGAGATATTGGTACGGTCATGAGGGAATATTGGTACGGTCATGAGGGAGTGTTAGTACGGTCATGAAGTGTTAGTACAGTCATAGAGTGTTGGTACGGTCATGAGAGTATTGGTACGGTCAAGGGGAGTGTTATTTGATCATGAGAGTGTTGGTACAGTCATGAGATGTTGGTACGGTCATGAGGGAATGGTACGGTCATGAAGTGTTGGTACAGTCATGAGGAGTGTTGGTACGGTCATGAGAGAGTGTTGGTACGGTCATGAGGAATGTTGGTACGGTCATGAGGGAGTGTTGGTACGGTCATGAGGTGTTAGTACGGTCATTAGTGTATGTATGATAGGAGAGAGAGAGAGAGGAAGAAGATAAAGGGAGAATGAGATAAATAAATAAAAAAGAGATAAAAATAACATTGATAGGAAAAAGATGAAAGTAAGGGCGTGAGAAAACGAGTCTGGTGATCCCTTATCAAGTTGTATTAAGAACCAAAACACGACGATGATTAGTTGTCGGGATAAGAGAGACGACAGAGAGGGTGTATGAGTGTATGGAGAGGGTGTATGGGTGTATGGAGGGTGTATGAGTGTATGGAGAGGGTGTATGAGTGTATAGAGGGTTATGAGTGTATGGAGAGGGTGTGGGTGTATGGAGAGGGTGTATGGGTGTATGAGTGGGGAGAGGGTGTGTGGAAGTGTGGAGAGGGTGTATGGGTGTATGGAGTGTATGGGTGTATGGAGAGGGTGTATGGGTGTATGGAGAGGGGTGTATGGGTGTGTGGAGAGGGTGTATGAGTGTATGGAGAGATTGATGGGTGTGTGGAGAGGGTGTGTGAGGTGTATGGAGAGAGGGTGTGGGTGTATGGAGAGGGTGTATGGGTGTATGGAGAGGGGTGTATGAGTGTATGGAGAGGGTGTATGAGGTGTATAGAGGGTGTATGGGTGTATGGAGAGGGTGTATGGGTGTATGGAAGGGTGTATGGAGTGTATGGAGAGGGGTGTATGGTGTATGGAGGGTGTGGGTGTGTGGAGGTGTATGGGTGTATGGAGAGGTGTATGGGTGTATGGAGAGGGTGTATGAGTGTATGGAGAGGGTGTATGAGTGTATGGAGAGGGTGTGTATGGGTGTATAGTGTGTGGAGGTGTATAGGTGTATGAGTGTGTGGAGAGGTGTATGAGTGTATGGAGAGGGTGTATGAGTGTGGAGAGGGTCATGGGTGTGTATGGAGAGGGGTGTATGAGTGTATGGAGAGGGTGTGAGTGTATGGAGAGGGTGTATGGGTGTATGGAGAGAGGGTGTGTGGGTGTATGGAAGGGGTGTATGAGTGTATGGAGAGGTGTATGAGTGTATGGAAGGTGTATGGGTGTATGGAGAGGGTGTATAGGAGTGTATGGAGAGGGTGTATGAGTGTATGGAGAGGTGTATGGGTGTATGGAAGGTGTATGAGTGTATGGAGAGGGTGTATGGTATATGGAGAGGTGTATATGGGTGTATGAGTGTATGGAGAGGGGTGTATGAGTGTATGGAGAGGGTGTATGGAGGTGTATGAGTGTATGGAAGGGTGTATGGGTATATGGAGAGGTATATGGGTGTATGGAGAGGGTGTATGAGTGTGTATAGGAGCAGGGGTGTATGGAGAGGTGTATGGGTGTATGAAGGTTGAGGATGTTATCAGACAGTGTGTGTTATGATGTGTGAGAACTAATATCTCGGTCTGTGGGAAGACAAAGGTGAAGGGGTGACAGGAGAGAGAGACAGACAGACAGACAGAAGGTAATGTTTGTGTGAATAGGAAATAGCTCAAAGGAAGTGAGGTGAGGCTGGTGAATAACTTGAAGTGTATGAGGTTGTAGGGAGTGAATGGAGGAGAGAGGATTAGTATATAGTCTTTGATGATATGAAAATAGTGTGTGTGTGTATTGTATCTGCTCTCTCTCTCTGCCATAGTCAAGGTAACTGACTGGTCATCTCTCTCACCAGGAAATATTGTCAACATTCATTTGAATATTTTCTCTGGCGACGACAAGAACACAACACTGCCTCCAGCATTTAACTTTTAAGTAATAGCCGCTAGTTATGTTCTCTTTTCAACTTGTGCACGTGTTCTCTACCCTAACTTGTGCACGTGTTCTCTACCCTAACTTGTGCACGTGTTCTCTACCCTAACTTGTACACGATCTAAGTTGTTCATTATCATGCTAATATAACCTAACTCTCCCTCAACGACTTAATTCTAAATCAATCATTACAAAACACCACACACACACACACACACACACACACACACGTCACGTTCAACTTAGTCAGGTTAAGTGTCATCATGAGTTAGCTGAGAACATGTGAGAAAGATTTAGGAGTAATGATAAGTAGGAATCTTAAGCCAAGTAAACAATGTGTTTTTGCTCGAAACAAGGCTAATAAGGTACTTGGGTTCATACAAAGGAGTGTTAGTTACAAGACTAGGGAGGTTATCCTGAAACTATATCTTGGGCTTGTAAGACCTCACTTGGATTACGTAGTTCAGTTCTGGTCACCGTATTACAGAATGGATATAGAATCCTTGGAAAGAATCCAGGGAGAATGACAAGACTATTCCCGGGCATTAGGAACCTTAGTCAGAGACAGGTTAAAGCATCTTAATTTGCACTCCCTCGAGACGTAGAGTGAGGGCGACCTGATAGAGGTGTATAAATGGAAGTCAGGGCTAACAAAGGGACATTACAAAGGTACTCAAACTATCCAAGGGGCAGGCCTCGTAACAATGGTTTTAAATTAGACAAATTTAGATTTAGGAGCGGAATAGGTAAACACTGGTTTGGAAATGAAGTGAGTGGTTGGAGTGGAACAAGTTACCAAACATCATCATTAACTCGAATACGCTGGATAGCTTCAAACAAAGGTTGGATGGATATATGAGTAATAGGGGTTGGGTGTAAACGGGACTGCCCAGTATGGGTCAATAGGCCCGCTGCAGTTTCCTCCATTCTTATGTTCTTATGATGGCTTGACAGGGACCAACATGATGGCTTGACACCAACATACAGTCATGGCGCGACATGAGTCAACACGATATATTAACTAACTGTCATGTTCCTACATCACGTGTTGAAAAGGATCCAACCAGGTGTCCTCACAGTAACCATGACACTTCGAGGAAAAACATGTATACTGTATATCGAGTTATGTGCGTGTGTGTTTTATTCTACACACACACACACACACACACACACACACACACACACACACACACACACACACAAACAGACAATGTGAGGTTTAATTTGGTGTCTTATATTTTTTTATTCGTTCCGAGAATCTTACTGAATATTTAAACATGAAAAATTTAATGTCCAGAATATATATATATATGTATGTATGTATGTATGTATGTATGTATGTATGTATGTATGTATGTATGTGAAAGAGTTTAATATGTTACAATTAGTTTGTTTGTGTTAAGAGAGATCAGTAATTGGTGATGAAAAACATATCTTTATCTCTTCTCTTCTGTCATCGTTTCACGTCTTAATCTCTTCATTTAATTATCTCTATCTTCTCTTCCTCTTGATAATCTCGTCTCTCTCTCCTTCTATCTTCTCTGGTAATCTTCCTCCGTCTCGTCTCAGATGTGTTTGCTTGGCTGTGAGACTGAACCCACGAGTCTCTTGTTAAAACTCCCCAGCGTCCTTAGTCCACCAGACCATCCAGCTACTCCCTATTCTTCCCCCACCCCCCTCTCACTTTCCCCGCCCACCTCCTCCCCAACCTCCCCAATACTCTCCCCACCACAGCTTATTACACAGATATTCCCAGTCAAGACGACAACAGGCTCCCATCTCACACCAATATCGTCGCTTCCTTCTCTTCTAATACAACATTATCAACCACACACACACACACACACACACACACACACACACACACACACACACACACACACACACACACACACACACACACGTGACTGTATTTTACAAGATCACAGAGTTCCAGCCTACAGGATTTGGTTCAGGCAAGCGTTACCAGCCAACCAGACCGACTTGGAGAGTTGGTGATGGTGGATGGTGGCTGGTGGTAGGCTGTTGGATGGTGGTAGGCTGTTGGTTGGTGGATGGTGGTAGGCTGTTGGTTGGTGGATGGTGGTAGGCTGTTGGTTGGTGGATGGTAGTAGGCTTTTGGTTGGTGGGTGGTGGTAGGCTGTTGGTTGGTGGATGGTGGTAGGCTGTTGGTTGGTGGATGGTAGGCTGTTGGTTAGTGGATGGTAGGAGGCTGTTGGTTGGTGGATGGTGGTAGGCTGTTGGATGGTGGTAGGCTGTTGGATGGTGGTAGTGTTGGTTGGTGGATGGTGGTAGGCTGTTGGTTGGTGATTGTGTAGGCTGTTGGTTGGTGGTAGGCTGGGATGGTGGTAGGCTGTTGGTTGGTGGATGGTGGTGGCTGTTGGTTGGTGGATGGTAGTAGGCTGGTGGTTGGTGGATGGTAGTAGGCTGGTGGTTGGTGATGGTGGTAGGCTGTTGATGGTGGTAGGCTGTTGGTGGATGGTGGTAGGCTGTTGGTTGGTGGATGGTGGTAGGCTGGTGGTTGGTGGATGGTAGTAGGGTTTTGCTGGTGGATGGTAGGTTGTTGGTTGGTGGATGGTGGTAGGCTGTTGGTTGGTGGATGGTAGTAGGCTGGTGGTTGGTGGATGGTAGTAGGCTTTTGGTTGGTGGATGGTAGGCTGTTGGTTGGTGGATGGTAGGCTGTTGGTTGGTGGATGGTAGGCTGGTGGTTGGTGATGGTAGTAGGCTTGGTTGGTGGATGGTGGTAGGTGTTGGTTGGTGGATGGTAGGGTGGTGGTTGGTGATGGGTAGGCTGTTGGTTAGTGGATGGTAGTAGGCTGTTGGTTGGTGATGGTGAGGTGGTGGTTGGTGGATGGTGGTAGGCTGTTGGTTGGTGGATGGTAGTAGGCTGTTGGTTGGTGATGGTGGTAGGCTGTTTGTTGGTGGATGGTAGGCTGGTGTTGTGGATGGTGGTAGGCTGTTGGTTGGTGGATGGTAGTAGGTTGTTGGTGGATGGTGGTAGGCTGTTGATGGTGGTAGGTGTTGGTTGGTGATGGTGTAGGCTGGTGGATGGTGGTTGTTGGTTGGTGGATGGTAGTAGGCTGGTGGTTGGTGATGGTGGGGCTGTTTGTTGGTGGATGGTGTAGGTGTTGGTTAGTGGATGGTAGTAGGTGGTGGTTGGTGGATGGTAGTAGGCTGTTGGTTGGTGGATGGTAGGCTGTTGGATGGTGGTAGGCTGTTGGTGATGGTAGGCTGTTGATGGTGGTAGTGTTGGTTGGTGGATGGTGGTAGGCTGTTGGTTGGTGGATGGTGGTTGGTTGGTGGATGGTGGAAGGCTGTTGGATGGTGGTAGGCTGTTGGTTGGTGGATGGTAGTAGGCTGGTGGTTGGTGGATGGTGGTAGGCTGTTGGTTGGTGGATGGTAGGTTGTTGGATGGTGGTAGGCTGTTGATGGTGGTAGGCTGTTGGTTGGTGGATGGTAGTAGGCTGGTGGTTGGTGGATGGTAGGGCTGGTGGTTGGTATGGGTAGGCTGTGATGGTGGTAGGCTGTTGGATGGTGGTAGGCTGTTGGTTGGTGGATGGTGGTAGGCTGGTGGTTGGTGGATGGTGGTGGCTGTTTGTTGGGATGGTGGTAGGCTGTTGGTGTAAGGGTTAGTAGAGAGTGCCACTGGGAAAACTAATTAGTGGAGGTGTGTTGTGTCAGGAGAGGGAGAAGAGATATGACAGGTGAGGTAGTGAGGAGAAAGGAGAGACCGAGAGAGACGAGAGAAGGAGGAATAAATTTAAAGACAGAGAAAGAGAGAGAGAGGAGAGAGAGAGAGAGAGAGAGAGAGAGAGAGAGAGAGAGAGAGTTAACTGAAGGTAAATATGTCTTTCAAGAGCGAGAGAGAGATAGAGACACAGAGAGAAAGAGGTAAAAAGAAAGAATAAGAGAAGTAAAGTGAGAGAGAATTGGTAGACAGACGAGAGAGAGAGAGAGAGAGAGAGAGAGAGAGAGAAGAGAGACACAAACATCAGTATGCCTGTCTTCTCTCTCTATAAACCTCAGGTCATTTAAACCAAGGTCAGTAAAGTGTGTTTCTGGACCCATAACACCTCTCTCTCTCTCCTTTCTCTCTCTCTCTTTCTTTTATTCTTTCTTTACTCTTTTCTCTTTTCTCTCTCTCTCCTCTTACTATTTCTCAGTTAACTCTCTCTCTCTCTCAGTCAATTTCCGAAACCTCTTGAGTACTAGATCATGATTTAGCCCTGAGGGTAAAATAATTCACTGAGTACGATGACTTAGCCCCTTGAGTACAATACATTAGTCCAGTGAGTACCTTTGAGTGGGCAGAGAGTGTGATGAGTGGGCGGTGTAGATGGTGGTGGGTGGGCGGTGTTGAGGGTGGGCAGGCGGTTAATACAAGAGGTGGATAACTATAAATTCGCATTTGGTGAGTGTCGGCTCCGTGTGTGTGTGTGTGTGTGTGTGTGTGTGTGTGTGTGTGTGTGTGTGTGTGTGTGTGTGTGTGTGTGTGTGTGTGTGTGTGAGTAAAAATAACCGCACGTACATCCCTGTAGCCGTTTGTGTATATCTCTCCCTCTGTATAAATATAACTTTGTATGTGTGTGTGTGTGTGTGTGTGTGTGTGTGTGTGTATGTGTGTGTGTGTGTCCTGTACGATATGAAACCGAACATCACCAGAACATCAAGAACAAAGAGAGAGAGAGAGAGAGAGAGAGAGAGAGAGAGTATCACTTAAAATTTACAATTATCTTCCCAAACATCACTACTGTAAAATTCGTTAAAATGTAAGAATCCCAAAGAAAGAAAGTAAAAAGAAAGACAGAAAGAGAGACAGAAATAAAGAAAGAAAGAAAGCGCCCATTAAAGATATTTCAGAGAGCTATACCACCGCCTTGAAGAGCGTCTTTAAGAGTCAAGTGAGAAAGTTTAGCATGTATAGTAGCCGATGTTACCAGGGTGACGTGGGCGCTGGGAGTCTGGGTCGATGATGAGAATTAGTGGACCAATCGATGTTCGCTGACTGTGAACTTTATTATCAGAAACTTTCCCTTACTTCTCTCTCTCCTCCTCCTCCTCATCTCTCCTCCTCCTCCCTCCTCCTCCTCTCCTTCCTCCTCCTCTTCATCTCTCCCTCCTCCTCCCTCATCTCTCCCTCTTCCTCCTCATCTCCTCCTCCTCCTCATCTCCTCCTCCTCCCTCATCTCCTCCTCCTCATCCTCCTCCTCATCTCCTCCTCCTCCTCCTCATCTCCTCCTCCTCCCTCATCTCCTCCTCCCTCCCTCATCTTCTCCCTCCTCCTCCCTCACCTCCCTTCATCTCCCTCCTCCTCTCCTCCTACCTGGGTTAAGTTACACAGAGGTACGTAAGGTAGGTAGATTGATATGGTTAGGTTAGGTTAGGTTTGGGGTGCAGTGGCTGAGTGGATGTTACACTAACCCCCAGTCCTAAAGATTGTTGGTTCGATCTTAGGTTCACGCTGAGTCCACCAGCTGTTATTGTGTAGGTGGGAGGCGGTGAAGGAGGCAGTGTCGACCAGGGTGTTGTGTCGACAGGTGTACGGGACGCATTCTCCTTCTCAGGTTAATTAGGTTCCTGATACTACGACAGTGAGGTCTTCTCTCTCTCTCCATCAGCATCGTCGCCTGTCATCACTCCCTCGTCGGCCAGGTGTAATTAAGAGGTGAGGCCAGGGGACACATTCTCTCCTTCACGTTAACTGGATGGAATTATATCACACGTAGTCAGGGTCACTTGGGGTCAGGTCAGGTCACACCTAATTGTTGGAATGAATGAGAAGAGTTACTGTCACACACACACACACACACACACACACACACACACACACACACACACACACACACACACACACACACACAGGTCATTACTGAAGGTGTAAAGGTCAGGGGTCAAGGGGGCACTAACACACTAACATTACACAGAGGATTAAGTGAACTACGGGTGGCAATTACCGTAGATTTATTCACATGCCAAACTTCATAATATTCATGCCATTTGTATCTCCTCAAAGGTTAATCTCTATATATAATCTCTCAAAGGTTACATATCTACATCTCATCTAAGTTATATACTGTCTCAATCCTGATGCGTTTACGAGTCACCCCGAGGTCTTGGTGACGCGGGGGTGTGGCGTCCCTAAAGGTCAAGAACCTTCTGTATTTTACCAAGACTTTGAGAATCCGTCCACACAACTCGACCTTAAGTAGACAGAGGGGGTAGGGGTTAAGGGGGAGGAGCTGAACCATCCAGGGTAATCCTATTAAATGGTTAACGAGCTTTAAGGGGATATAATTACCAAGATCAAGGGAGTAACGAGCGAGTGAACGAGTCAAGCGAACTAACTACATTGTGGTAACGAGACGGAGGTGAATAGGGGTGTGGGGGAGGGAGAGGAGGGGGAGGGGATAAGTAGACTGACTACCTCTGTATGGTGTTGGTAGTTGTAGTGGTTATGGTGTATGGTGAAGGTAGTGGTGGTGATGGGGGTGGTAGTGGTAGTGATGGGGGTGGTGATGGTGATGGTAGTAGTGGTGATGGTGGTGCTGATGGTAGTAGTAGTGATGGTGATGGTAGTGGTGATGGTAGTGGTGATGGTGATGGTAGTGGTGATGGTGGTAGTGGTGGTGGTGGTGGTGGTGGTTGTAGTGGTGATGGTGGTGGTGGTGGTGGTATAGTTGATAGCAGTTGTTGGTAGTGGTGGTGGTGGTGTATAAGTTTTAAATAACAACCATTACTGTAGTGTTGCATTAATATTTATTCTATGGCTGAGTGGATACAGTATTCGCCTCTTGTGCTATTGGTCGTTAGTTCGTGCCCCGAGTATTTCCATATTACCCCACTGTTAAAAGGCACTTAATATTACCATTGGGGGAAGTGAAGGCGGTTGAGTACTGTGCCAATAACGACCTCCGTGTGTATTGAAGGGTTGGTATGCCGTGTGCTGTATCCGCACTGCCCTTAATAGGTCATCAGGCCTCGGTGACCTTTTTCCACGTTATAATACTGTGACCTCTCCATGTTTTGGTGGGGGATAATGTTTTTGTTTTGAGGCTGGCAATTAGGGTCAAGGTCTCTCTCTCTCTCTCTCTCTCTCTCTCTCTCTCTCTCTCTCTCTCTCTCTCTCTCTCTCTCTCTCTCTCTCTCTCTCTCTCTCTCTCTCTCTCTCTCTCTCTCTCTCTCTCTCTCTCTCTCTCAACCAAAACAAACATCACCTGCCCTTAACACCACTTAATTAACGGATCCGTATAAACTAATGGATGACCTCATTAAGGGGAGAGAAGAATGAGACAGGCTGGGCCTTAATGGGTAATGGGGAAGGCATTAGCTGTAGTTATTAGTAGATTGGTAATGTGAGTAGAGCCAGGCCATAGTTGTGTCATATATAGAGAGGGTCGTAGAGGCGTAGGTCGTATGTAGAGGGGTGTAGAGGTCGTATGTAGAGGGGGTCGTCGTATGTAGGAATCGTATGGGGGTCGTATGGGGGTCGTATATAGAGGGTCGTATGTAGGGGTCGTATGTATATGTAGTCGTATGTAGAGGGGTATGTCGTATGTAGAGGGGTAGGTCATGGAGGGTCGTATAGAGGGGGTCGTATGTAGGGGATGTGGGGGGTCGTACTCCATCCTGGAGAGGGTCCGTATCGTATGCGTAGATGGTCGTATGTAGATACATCGGTTCCGTCTGTCCGTCCACCCTCGTCAGCGGTCCCAGTCCAGTCAGGTCAGGAGGGTCCTAGCTTAGTCTCAGGTCAGGTCAGGTCAAGTCAGGTCAGGGTGTTATGTGTATTGTGAGTTTCCGTAGAGCCATTCAGGTTTGTTATGGTTGGCGCATAGAAATTCTGAATTACCTTTCTAGCCAATCAGATCATCTTAGATATTGTGTGACAATCTGAATCCCTCCACCTAACCACTCAGACTCTCATGAATGCTCTGAGTTTCCCCCTAGCCACTCAGAACATCTTGACTGTTCTGAATTCCCCTTAGCCACAGCCACTCTGACTCATGAATGCTCTGAGCGTCCTCCTTAGCCAATCAAACTATCTTAAATGTTCTGAGTGTCCTCCCTAGCCACTCAGACTATCATGAAGGCTCTGAGTAACGTACAGACCACTCAGGCAGACAATGAGAAGCTTCCCCTGTGAATATTGAGAGGATCTGGCAGCTCCGAAAGTCGCTGGGTTTCACTTTTCTTGAAACCAAAGGATCCGGGGCCCACTGCCTGTAGACGTGAGTCTTGATAAATGAACGAGACGATAAATGACCTCCCTAGCTCTCGGGAGTCACCACACACACACACACACATACATACACAGGTCTCGAAGCAGTACAGGTCTCTGGTCGTACATGTCCCTAAACCATACAGGTCTGGTAGTACAGGTCCCTAAGCCGTACAAGTCTCTCATCGTACAGGTCCCTAAGCCGTTCATGTCTCTGGTCGTGCAGGTCCCTAAGCCGTACAAGTCTCTGATCGTGCAGGTCTCTGGTCGTACAGGTCCCTAAGCCGTTCATGTCTCTGGTCGTACATGTCCCTAAACCATACAGGTCCCTAAGCCGTACAGGTCTCTGGTCGTGCAGGTCTCTGGTCGTACAGGTCCCTAAGCCGTACAGGTCTCTAGTCGTGCAGGTCTCTGGTCGTACAGGTCCCTAAGCCGTACAGGTTTCTAGTCGTGCAGGTCTCTGGTCGTACAGGTCCCTAAGCCGTACAGGTCTCTGGTACAGGTCCTAAGCCGTGGTCTCTGCAGTCGGTACAGGTCCTAAGCCGTGCAGGTCTCTGGTCGTACAGGTCCCTAAGCCGTGCAGGTCTCTGGTCGCACAGGTCCCTAAGCCGTACAGGTCTCTGGTCGTACAGGTCCCTAAGCCATACAGGTCCCTAAGCCGTACAGGTCTCTAAGCCGTGCAGGTCTCTGGTCATACAGGTCCCTAAGCCGTGCAGGTCTCTGGTCGTACAGGTCCCTAAGCCGTGCAGGTCTCTGGTCGTGCAGGTCCCTAAGCCGTACAGGTCTCTGGTCGTACAGGTCCTAAGCCGTACAGGTCTCTGGTCGTACAGGTCCTGGTCTACAGCCGTACAGGTCTCTGGTCGTGGGTCCTAAGCCGTACAGGTCCCTGGTCGTGCAGGTCCCTAAGCCACAGGTCTCTGGTCGTACAGGTCCCTACAGGTCTCTGTACAGGTCCCTAAGCCGTACAGGTCTCTGGTCGTGCAGGTCCCTAAGCCGTACAGGTCTCTGGTCGTACAGGTCCTAAGCCGTACAGGTCTCTGGTCGTACAGGTCCCTAAGCCGTACAGGTCTCTGGTCGTACAGGTCCCTAAGCCGTACAGGTCTCTGGTCGTACAGGTCCCTAAGCCGTACAGGTCTCTGGTCGTGCAGGTCTCTGGTCGTACAGGTCCCTAAGCCGTGCAGGTCTCTGGTCGTGCAGGTCCCTAAGCCGTGCAGGTCTCTGGTCGTACAGGTCCCTAAGCCGTGCAGGTCTCTGGTCGTACAGGTCCCTAAGCCGTGCAGGTCTCTGGTCGTCAGGTCCCTAAGCCGTGCAGGTCTCTGGTCGTACAGGTCCCTAAGCCGTGCAGGTCTCTGGTCGTACAGGTCCCTAAGCCGTGCAGGTCTCTGGTCGTACAGGTCCCTGAGCCGTACAGGTCTCTGGTCGTACAGGTCCCTAAGCCGTACAGGTCTCTGGTCGTACAGGTCCCTGCCGTACAGGTCTCTGGTCGTACAGGTCCCTAAGCCGTGCAGGTCTCTGGTCGTACAGGTCCCTAAGCCGTGCAGGTCTCTGGTCGTACAGGTCCCTAAGCCGTACAGGTCTCTGGTCGTGCAGGTCCCTAAGCCGTACAGGTCTCTGGTCGTACAGGTCCCTAAGCCGTACAGGTCTCTACAGGTCCCTAAGCTACAGGTCTCTAGTCGTAAGGTCCCGCCGTACAGGTCTCTGGTCGTGTCGGTCCGTATAAGGTCTCAGTCGTGTGGTCTGCACAGGTCTCTAGGTCGTACAGGTCCCTAAGCCGTACAGGTCTCTAGTCGTACAGGTCCCTAAGCCGTACAGGTCTCTAGTCGTACAGGTCTCTGTCGTATCTCTGGTCGTACATACAAGCGTCACCAACCGAATGATTTCCTATTGCTTCGTGGACTTTCTTGTCTTTCACGGTATAGGCCGGATAGTGCTGAGGGTAGTGGGCCGGATAGTGCTGAGGGTAGTAGGCCGGATAGTGCCACGGGGTAAAGGCCGGATAGTGCTGAGGGGTAGTAGGCCGGATAGTGCCACGGGTAAAAGGCCGGATAGTGCCACGGGGTAAAGGCCGGATAGTGCTGAGGGTAGTAGGCCGGATAGGGCTGCCGATAGTGCTGAGGGGTAGTAAGGATCCGGATAGTGCTGAGGGTAGTAGGCCGGATAGTGCCACGGGGTAAAAGGCCGGATAGTGCTGGGGGTAGTAGGCCGGATAGGGCTGAGGGGTAGTAGGCCGGATAGTGCTGAGGGTAGTAGGCGGATAGTGCTGAGGGGTAGTAGGCCGGATAGTGCTGAGGGTAGTAGGCCGGATAGTGCCACGGGGTAAAGGCCGGATAGTGCTGAGGGGTAGTAGGCCGGATAGGGCTGAGGGTAGTAGGCCGGATAGTGCTGAGGGGTAGAAGGCCGGATAGTGCTGAGGGTAGTAGGCCGGATAGTGCTGAGGGTAGGCTGGATAGTGCCACGGGGTAAAAGGCCGGATAGTGCTGAGGGGTAGTAGGCCGGATAGGGCTGAGGGGTAGTAGGCCGGATAGTGCTGAGGGGTAGTAGGCCGGATGGGGCTGAGGGGTAGTAGGCCGGATAGGGCTGAGGGTAGTAGGCCGGATGGTGCTGCCGGATGTGCCACGGGGTAAAAGGCCGGATAGTGCTGAGGGGTAGTAGGCCGGATAGTGCTGAGGGGTAGTAGGCCGGATAGTGCCACGGGGTAAGAGGCCGGATGGTGCCAGTCGCCGTAGGGAGGATGGGAGAAGAGACCGGCTTAAGACTGTCGAAGTTGAAAGTTCCCGGGAGGAGAAGAAGGAAGAAGGAAGAAGGAAGAAGGAGGAGGAGGAGGAGGAGGGGAGGAGGAGGTGGGGAAGGGGAAGAGGTGGGTAGGAGAGAGAGGAAGAGGTAGGGGAGGAAAAAGAAGAAGGAGGAGGAAGTCGGATTTTCTGGGTTATATTTGACCACCATGGGCCGTCATATTAGTACCCCATGGCCGTCATATTAGTACCCCCATGGTCGTCATATTAGTACCCCCATGGCCGTCATATTAGTACCCCATGGCCGTCATATTAGTACCCCATGCGTCATATTAGTACCCCCATATATTAGTACCCCCATGGCCGTCATATTAGTAATGGTTCCCCCATGGCCGTCATAGTTACCCCCATGGCTGGTACATGGCCTTCATATTAGTACCACCATGATGTGTATGGCCGGCCCGTCATATTAGTACGTCACCGCGGTACCACCATGGCCGTCATCATAGTGTATGTATCCCACTACAAGGTCATCTAACTACATCAACAGGTATCTAACTAGCATCTTAACTACAGAACAGCGGCAAACTACCTCTACTAAACGGAACGACCTCGGACGACCTGCATGTTTAATAATATGTTCTGAGTCGTAGAGGCTGTTACAATGGTGTGTGTGTGTGTGTGTGTGTGTGTGTGTGTGTGTGTGTGTGTGTGTGTGTGTGTGTGTGTGTGTGTGTATACTTCACAATAAACGCCGCTAGTGCCATAATCGGGTAATATCACCCCTTAAAACACACTTAATGGCACTTGTGTGGAGAGTGTCACACACACACACACACACACACCTGTTGGTATTAGTAGGAGAGTGCCAGAAACACCTGTGTCAACCTTATCACAGTAGTAAAGTAAGGCAAGTGTCCTTTCTCTCTCTCTCTCTCTCTCTCTCTCTCTCTCTCTCTCTCTCTCTCCTGGTCACCATTGGTAACTACCAATTTGTCAGTTCCAATATTTGTATTGTTTCATTAGGGTCAACTATTGAGCAATATATCGATGATAACCAACGCGTATGGCAGCCAATTACAACTAGGCTTCACGATCATATTCTAATCTGATTGGCTGTCAGTGTAAACCTGTTGTATATATCTGTTGCTTTTTGTTTTTATTGATATAACTCGATGGTAATTCATTCATATATGATAAAATGTAAGGTGTCGTGTGCCACCATAAAACACAGCAATAGTGTAGTTATACTGGGTTACGTTAGGTTAGGTTAGTTTAGGTTAGTTTAGTTTTATCTACTTGTCCTTTTATGACCAGGCAGATGTGTTCAAATAAGATAAATACATAGAAGTTATCGGTGTGTGTGTGTGTGTGTGTGTGTGTGTGTGTGTGTGTGTGTGTGTGTGCTAACCTCTATCCCCACAGAAGATAAGGAGAAGATAAGGTTGTGCTCCTTGGTGACGTCAGTGCCAGAGTTGACAGATGCTGATATTTGGCAGGGAACCGTAGGGAGAAATGGATCTAGGCAAGTGTAACCCCAACGGCCTACTCCTCCTCAGCAAGTGTGCTGCACACAACCTCATTATCACCAATACCTTGTATAGGCAGACCGACAAGTTCAAGGGTTCGTGGCAACACCCACGTTCCAAACACTGGCATCTCATTGACTACATCATTTTCAGAGAAAGAGATCGCCGAGATCACCCGAGCCATGCGTGGCTCAGACCACTGTGACACTGGTCATCGGCTCGTCAGAGCCAAGCTCTCACTTCACGTCGCCCCAAAACGGCGAAGGCAACAAGCCTCCAGAAGATGTTTTAACACTAAGCATCTGGAGGATCCAGCGGTAGCACATGATTTCAGATAGCAGCTGGAACAGCGGCTGATAAACAACCCGATAACAAACAACCCAAATCCCAGTGCCGAATGGGATATTCTCGACACTGTCATGACAAAAACCTGCTGACAGACCCTCGGCCATATCGAAGGAATACACTAGGACTGGTTTGATGAAAATGACCCGGAAATCACGTGCTCAGCCACACCTCCACCATCCATCCAGCTTAACGGTATACTACCCTCTCTAATGTTACCCACTTTCGGTATCTCGGCTCCGACCTGTCCACCACCGCCGACATCGATGAAGAAATTCAACATCGGATCAGATGTGCATCTCAAGCATTTGGCAGACTTCGTACCCGTGTCTTCAGCTGTAGGGAGCTGAAATTATCTACAAAGTTGCACATATATCGAGCAGTGGTCCTCCCCACACTGCTATTTGGCAGCGAGACATGGGTCACATACAGGAGGCACCTCAAACTACTTGAAAACTTTCACCAACGTAGTCTACGTTCCATCCCCCGAGTTTGCTGGGAAGACAAGAGTACAAATGCCAATATTCTCGCTGACACCAACTGTAGGAGCATATACGCTACCATTATCAATGAACAACTTCGCTGGACTGGCCATGTTACTTGTATGGATGACAGTAGACTGCCAAAGCAGCTACTTTACAGTCACCTAACGAATAGTAAAGGTAACGCTGTGGGCAACTGAAAAGGTATAAGGATGGTCTTAAGACAAACCTGAAAAAAGTGCCAAATCGACCCCTTCACCTGGGAGACGATTACTTCACACCGTTACTCTTAAAGGAGCCCCACACAAGAAAGTGTCAAGACTTTCGAATTAGCCTGACCGTAAACCAAGGCAGCCAAGTGCCAACACCGGAAAGATGCTGCCGTCGCCCCTCCCACACTAGATGTAGCCCCCCACACGTGCAGCATCTGTGAACGACACTGCCAGTCCCGTATAAACTCACCAACGAAGGTGGTGACATCCCTAATAACTCATATCATTGTACCATAGCTGGATGATCGTCATACTCGACTCTGAGTGACAGTAAATTAGTAGTAGTAGTAGTGTGTGTGTGTGTGTGTGTGTGTGTGTGTGTGTGTGTGTGTACATATATTTATCTTGCAGTTAATTAAACCTTTTCCGGCGTAACTAATGCAGTGATGGGAGCGACACAAATAAACACACACACACACACACACACACACACACACACACACACACACACACACACACACACACACACACGTTACAATTTGCCTTTATATGTTGTAACCAATGTGTTCTACGGAGACTCATGTGTCTTAACTCTGTCACCACACACAGGGCAGCAGCAGCAGCATCACCCAACACCGGTACACCTATCTGAAATAATCCACTCCATATTATCTACCCATTCATACACACTACTGCCTCTTGGATGTCCTTATCTTACTCTTAGTGTGTTCTTCGCCCCATCCATCCTTCTCTTTTCTCCTTCCTGGTTCTCTCTTCCTTCCTGAGTAACTAACATTCACATCGAGTCTTTCCTTTATTTCTGTATGGTTTAAAAAAATGTTCTGACTTTACTCCCTTCACTTACCCCCAGCAGATCAATCTTTTGCTCTCTCTCTCTCTCTCTCTCTCTCTCTCTCTCTCTCTCTCTCTCTCTCTCTCTCTCTCTCTCTCTCTCTCTCTCTCTCTCTCTCTCTCTCTCTCTCTCTCCTTTCCCCTCTTTCTGTCTCTTTGTCTCTCTCCTCTCCTTCTCTCCCCTCTGTCTCTCTCTCTCTCTATGCTTAAAATAACAACAATATTGTCAGCTGGGGAAGTTTTTAGCCCTTGGGTAAAAAATATCTATGGCTTTGTTTAATATTTGTGTTGACTTGGTGATGTATGTGTTGTGTGTTTGTGTTTGTGTGTTTGTGGGGGGGGGATTTTATATGGTCACGTGGAAGTCAACTCATTTGGTCATTGTAGAAGCCAAAATCTTTCATCAGTCATGATAAAAAGTAAAAAAAAAATCCTTAATAATCGACATTATAGTCATGATCCTGATATGGTGTGGAAGTCAAAATCATTTTATAGCCTGTGGAAGTCAAAACCCCGATATCGCGTGTGGAAGTCAAGATCAATTATATCCCTTGGGAGTTAAAATCCTTATATGGCTTGGAAGTCAAGATCGAATGAAGTCAAATGTCGTATCTAATCAGCATGAGTACTCGACCACCCTCGTGTCCTGTGGCCTAGCTGGTTATATCTCATCATTTTTTAAGGAGCTTACGCCAGAAGACACACTTACGAGACCTCCAGCAGATATAAGCCAGGAGGCCGATAGACGCGTGGAGGAGGGAGGGAGGGAGGAGTGGAGAGGAGGACAACGCTGAGTCAGGTGGCAGACGAAGAGGCGACGTTTAGCTTATATCCGGAGGAGGAGGAGGAGGAGGAGGTGGAAGAAGAGGAGGATGAAGAGGTGGAGTGACAGGAGGTGGAGGATAAGGGAGCAACAGGAGGAAGGAGAGGAGTGATAAGAGGAAGATAAAATGACGAAACAGCAAAAAGAAGAGGATTAGGAGGAGGAGGAACAGGGCGAGAAGGAGGAACAAAAGGAGGAGGAGAGGGAGGTGTACTGTAGAAGAGAGAGAGAGAGAGAGAGAGAGAGAGAGAGAGAGAAGAAGGAAGACGCTATGAAGTGTATGTCCCACCCCCACCCCCCCTTACACTTTACTACTACTGCCGAGGCCACAGGAAATGTCCACACCTAAACAAAAGAGGGAACATGGGGAGGCGACTTGAGGGGTAAACACTATCTTCTTCTCTCGTCTGACGCTGCAGGAAACGTCACTCCTACAGTCGGGAGAGGAGGGGGGGGAATCCTAAGCATCCTCGGGCAGTCCTTCCTCCATTAGTAGGGGCTGGAGGATATAGAGAATGACGGGTTCTGTCTATTGACGGAGGATGACGTTTGGTCTATATTGTATAAAGAAGGAGGTAGTTATTCTCTTGTTCCTCTACTGCAGAAGCCACAGGAAGCGACGACTTACACAGAGGCAGCACCGTAAAGGATCACATTGAGACACCTGTGGTAGGAAGTACATGGAGGTGCTCTAGACAGACTGTGATACACGCTAATGGTTCTTCCTCTAGCTGAGTCTTATACAGTGTGTTTACTCTTGGTGGCAGTTAAGGTCATCGTCTGTGGGTGTCCTTCAGTCTCCGTGGGCGTCCTTCAGTCTCCGTGGGTGTCCTTCAGTCTCCGTGGGTGTCCTTCAGTCTCCGTGGGCGTCCTTCAGTCTCCGTGGTGTGGGTGTCCTTCAGTCCTTCCGTGGGTGTCTCCGTGGGCTTCAGTCTCCGGGCGTCCTTCAGTCTCCCCGTGGGCGTCCTTCAGTCTCTCCGGGTGTCCTTCAGTCTCCGTGGGGTGTCCTTCTACCGTCCCTTCAGTCTCCGTGTGCCCTGGCCCCGTGTGCCCCCAGTTCTCAAGTCCCTTCAGTCTCCGTGGCGTCCATCAGTATCACTGAGTGTCTTTTGGGAGTCTGCGCGTCCAAGCCTCCATAAGTTGCCTTGACTTCTTTAGGTGTGTTTAGGAGTCTGTGGGCGTCCTCAGGAGTCGTTTAGAAGTCTGTGGTAGATTGTGGGAGCTCTGTGGACACACTGTGGGAGCTCTGTGGACACACTGTGGGAGCTCTGTGGACACACTGTGGGAGCTCTGTGGACACACTGTGGGAGCTCTGTGGACACACTCACAACACCAGTATTGACAACATCACAACCCAGACAGAGCAAAACGAGTGTTGTATTTCCGTCACCACCACCACCACTTACACTTACCTCACACTTACACTTACCTCACACTTACACTTACTTCACACTTACACTTACCTCACACTTACACTTACCTCACACTTACACTTACCTCACACTCAACAAGGTAATCTCTCACAAAAACCTAATCCACACTGACCAATATTTTGATCCATAATAATCCGCCACACTTTTCACTGCAGGGAAAATAAATGGACTTCATATTAGCGGCTCGCGAAATCAGCACGAAACAAAATCTGGTTGTTGGAATACAAAATAGTCCGGCGGGGAGCGGTGTGGGCTGGCGACCATGTTGGGTCCTGGATGACTGTGAATCTATCTGTCTCTCTCCACCTTTGTTTCATTATGAGAATTTGTGTTGATTTTTACCGAGTTGGGGAAATAATAGGCCGTGACGGTGATGCTAACACGCTCAAAGTGGATTGTGGAGTAATATTTGGGTTTGGTTTAAAAAGAGAGAGAGAGCAGGATGTGGCAGGTCAAGGAATAACGTCCTGGAATATTTCTCCCTCAATTTACGACTCTAGGGAGAATACTGTACCGCTCTCTGAGTAACTTTTGTGATACTTATGTCCAAGCTAACAAATGATTTATATATATATATATATATATATATATATATATATATATATATATATATATATATATATATATATATATATATATATATATATATATATACACACGTGTGTGTGTTAGTGTGATCGTTTTATTAAGTCACATAATACAAGGGACTCTCGTGACGTGCATAGTTTGTATTGCATTATCAACATAATCGTTCTCATAAACACAACAGTTCAAGAAGTTAACCGGGTGAGACTGGCTGCCGTAACTCCCTGCACACTAAGCCTTGGGTACACCAGGAGGCCGTCTGGGCGGCACTGTACTCAACACTCACCAATTCCTCAACTGTAAAGTTAGATACAAGTTCTAGCTGACCCCTGTTGTGAACCAGTGAACCTTCGGGCAGCAAATAGTGCTGTATCCACTCGGCCGACGCACTCTCCTCAACAAGCACAACCACTTATAATTTAATTTTTAATTTCCTCTTAACGAACCACTAACTACCCAACAACGACTCTCTTTGTCTTAGATAACTACAAAACTTATTATGTAATATCCTGTAACTCTGTAATTATATAATGTTTTCCTGCCAAAAGCCATGAAGACAACAACAACAACAACAACAACAACAACAACAATAATAATAATAATAATAATAATAATAATAATAATAATAATAATAATAATAATAATAATAATAATAATAATAATAAT
The DNA here is from genome assembly GCF_018991925.1 of Homarus americanus. Taxonomy (NCBI): domain Eukaryota; kingdom Metazoa; phylum Arthropoda; class Malacostraca; order Decapoda; family Nephropidae; genus Homarus; species Homarus americanus. The sequence goes on along the minus strand of NW_024746253.1, from coordinate 56,938 downwards.
AATAAAAATAAACACATTGTCTCACTTCCAGATACGGGACAAAATGGCGTATAAAATTCACCAAGACTCAACAGTAAGTAGACACATGTTACGGTTCTTATTTAGACACATGGCGTCGAGGATACACTGAGACTCGACCTCAACTAATGACGTTCACATGACACCAATCATGTGAAAAAATTAATACAATCTAACGTGTTTTTTGAGAATATTGACTCACTCGATAAATTAAATGGAAGGGAATTTTTTAGAGCACAGGTGAGTGTTTGACCTTTACTATATAATGGGATATATCTTTAATTACAGGTAAACAATAGGTATGATGTGTGATATAATTAGACTAGTGTCGGGGTGTCGTTCCCAAGGTCGTCAAAGCCTGGCGAGTTGTTACAATATTTACGTCTGCTTGTTAATCATACATAAGGTGATTGTTGTCATTAATCGTTTTCGTTGTACTGTTGACGTTAAGAGGTCACATACCGTTTAACCTTTGACCCTGTTGTATGTGAAGGGTTATAGAGTATAGTATAGTGGTGTTTTTGTTATGCATAATGTATCTAATTAATTTTTATACCTTTATATATTTTTTTTTTCAACACATAAAGTGCGGGGTGAGACAATGTGTACTGAAGGGGAGGAAATACTCTGTCGTGGACCCTCACATATTACCTTACAAACTGACTGAAGTTCGTGGGTACTTCAGCACAACACTGACTGGATATATCAACAACAATGAAGGAGAAGTTGGGTGGGTTAGGTTAGGTTAAGTGTGTGTGTGTGTGTGTGTGTGTGTGTTCGCGTGTGTGTGTGTGTGTTCGCGTGTGTGTGTCTAGGGTTGTCAAGGGAATTGGTTTGTTTGTTATATTTCGACTGGTAGATTTCATGGCATCAAGGAAAACAGGTGCTTGTGGTGGCCGAAACAGCGGTGCATAAGTCTGCGATGGATTCTTCTGGCGCGTCTGAAGATAATCTCATCTCTGGTAACAGGAATATAACCCTTGACGACGTGGCAAGCATAGGGTGAGGCATCTACTGACAGGTCGATGGTGTTGGGAAATTCCTTTAGAAAGAGTTGGACGTTGTAGATGGCTGTGTAATCACTATTGTTCCCCAGCATAATCCTGAATTGTTTAAATACTTCTTTGTGGTCTTGGAGGGAGAGTCGCGTGGCAAACTCCAGAAAGGTGAGAGAATGGTAACCGCAGGTGGAGAACTCGTTTTGCTGGGACTTGAAATTCATAATGGCGATATATTTCTCTGGGATTTGAGTAAATTTAGTATAGGTGTAGAATGCGGGTGGTGGGAGGTCTCCAGCTGAATCATAATAAATAAGGTGACCGTCTAGACACCTATAGATGGAGACAGCGTGAGCACCTGCTGTCTTTTATAGCACCCAAACAAGACCTTCACCCAACTCCAGGGTTATGGGTTTCTGAAGGAGTTCTTGATCCAATACCACCTTCACCACACGAGTCATGGCACGGGGAGTTTTAGCCAAGATCAAGCGAATATCATTGATGGTCAGGCAGCGCAGATTGTCATACAAAGAACAGTAGCTGGCGATGTACTGAACCTCTGCCATTTTAATTGATTTATCTTCTGGTTCCGAGTCTTCGATCAGGAGGTAAAGATGAAAATTCACGTGTTGTTGACGATATTCTTGACAATGTACCTGTAGTGTAGATGTGGGAGGGGGGGGTGATAGATGTATAGTGTAGGTGAGGGGGTGTGTGATAGATGTGTGGTATAGATCTGCTTCTGCTTCCTCCTGCTTTTCCTACTACTGCTTCTTTTTTTCCTCCTCCTCCTCTGCCTCCTCCTACACCTTTTCTTCCTCCTCTTCTTACTCCCTATCATCCTCCTACTTCTCCTCTGCCTCCTCTCTCTCTCTCTCTTCCTTCTCCTCTTCTTTCGACTCTTCCTCTTCTCTTTTCTCTTCATCTTCCTCTACAACAGTACTAGTAGTGTGGTGGTACTGGTAGTGTGGTGGTACTGGTAGTGGTGATAGTACTGGTAGTGGTGATAGTACTGGTAGTGGTGATAGTACTGGTAGTGGTGATAGTACTGGTAGTGTGGTGGTACTGGTAGTGGTGATAGTACTGGTAGTGTAGTAGTACTGGTAGTGTGGTGGTACTGGTAGTGGTGATAGTACTGGGTAGTGGTGATAACTGGTAGTGGTGATAGTACTGGTAGTGTGGTGGTACTGGTAGTGGTGATAGTACTGGTAGTGGTGATAGTACTGGTAGTGGTGATAGTACTGGCAGTGGTGATAGCACTGGTAGTGGTGATAGTACTGGTAGTGTGGTGGTACTGGTAGTGGTGATAGTACTGGTAGTGTAGTAGTACTGGTAGTGTGGTGTGCTGGTAGTGGTGATAGTACTGGTAGTGGTGATAGTACTGGTAGTGGTGATAGTACTGGTAGTGTGGTGGTACTGGTAGTGGTGATAGTACTGGTAGTGGTGATGGTACTGGTGGTGGTGATGCACTGGTAGTGGTGATAGTACTGGTAGTGTGGTGGTACTGGTAGTGGTGATAGTACTGGTAGTGGTGATAGTACTGGTGGTGGTGATAGCACTGGTAGTGGTGATAGTACTGGTAGTGTGGTGTGGTACTGGTAGTGGTGATAGTACTGGTAGTGTAGTAGTACTGGTAGTGTGGTGGTACTGGTAGTGGTGATGTACTGGTAGTGGTGATAGTACTGGTAGTGGTGATAGTACTGGTGGTGTGGTGGTACTGGTGGTGGTGGATAGTACTGGTAGTGGTGATAGTACTGGTAGTGGTGATAGTACTGGTAGTGTGGTGGTACTGGTAGTGGTGATAGTACTGGTAGTGGTGATAGTACTGGTAGTGGTGATAGTACTGGTAGTGGTGATAGTACTGGTAGTGATGATAGTACTGGTAGTGGTGATAGTACTGGTAGTGTGGTGGTACTGGTAGTGGTGATAGTATGGTAGTGGTGATAGTACTGGTAGTGATGATAGTACTGGTAGTGTGGTGATACTGGTAGTGGTGATAGTACTGGTGGTGGTGATAGTACTGGTAGTGATGATGGTACTGGTAGTGTGGTGTGCTGGTGGTGCTTGGTAGTGGTGATAGTACTGGTCGTGGTGATAGTACTGGTAGTGTGGTGGTACTGGTAGTGGTGATAGTACTGGTAGTGGTGATAGTACTGGTAGTGGTGATAGTACTGGTAGTGGTGATAGTACTGGTAGTGTGGTGGTACTGGTAGTGGTGATAGTACTGGTAGTGGTGATGTACTGGTAGTGATGATAGTACTGGTGGTGTGGTGATACTGGTGGTGGTGATGGTACTGGTAGTGGTGATGGTACTGGTGGTGGTGATAGTACTGGTGGTGTGGTGGTATGCTGGTGGTGGTGATGGTACTGGTGGTGGTGATGGTACTGGTAGTGATGATAGTACTGGTGGTGTGGTGGTCACTGTGGTGGTGTGGTGGTACTGGTAGTGGTGATAGTACTGGTAGTGGTGATAGTACTGGTAGTGTGGTGGTACTGGTAGTGGTGATAATATAGTACTGGTAGTGGTGATAGTACTGGTAGTGTGGTGGTACTGGTAGTGGTGATAGTACTGGTAGTGATGATAGTAGCTGGTAGTGGTGATAGTATTGGTAGTGGTGATAGTACTGGTAGTGTGGTTGTACTGGTAGTGGTGATAGTACTGGTGGAGTGGTGATAGTACTAGTAGTGATGATAGTTACTGGTAGTGTGGTGGTACTGGTAGTGGTGATAATAATAGTACTGGTAGTGGTGATAGTACTGGTAGTGTGGTGGTACTGGTAGTGGTGATAATACTGGTAGTGGTGATAGTACTGGTAGTGTGGTGGTACTGGTGGTGGTGATAGTACTGGTAGTGGTGATAATACTGGTAGTGGTGATGGTACTGGTAGTGTGGTGGTACTGGTAGTGGTGATAGTACTGGTAGTGATGATGGTGCTGTGGTGGTGGTGATGGTTCTGGTGGTGTGGTGGTACTGGTAGTGGGTGATACTGGTGGTGGTGATAGTACTGGTGGTGTGGTGGTACTGGTAGTGATGATGGTACTGGTGGTGGTGATGGTACTGGTGGTGGTGATGGTACTGGTGGTGTGGTGGTACTGGTGGTGGTGATAGTGCTGGTGGTGGTGATAGTACTGGTAGTGGTGTGGTGGTGCTGGTGGTGGTGATGGTACTGGTAGTGGTGATAGTGCTGGTGGTGGTGATGGTACTGGTGGTGGTGATGGTACTGGTAGTGTGGTGGTACTGGTAGTGGTGATGGTACTGGTGATTGATGGTACTGGTGGTGTGGGTGCTGGTAGTGGTGATAGTACTGGTGGTGGTGATGGTACTGGTGGTGATGATGGTACTGGTAGTGTGTGGTGGTGCTGGTGGTGGTGATGGTACTGGTGGTGATGATGGTGCTGCTGGTGGTGTGGTGGTGCTGGTGGTGGTGATGGTGCTGGTGGTGGTGATGGTGCTGGTGGTGGTGATAGTGCTGGTGGTGGTGATGGTACTGGTGGTGTGGTGGTGCTGGTGGTGGTGATGGTGCTGGTGGTGGGTGATGGTGCTGGTGGTGTGGTGGTGCTGGTGGTGGTGATGGTGCTGGTGGTGGTGATGGTACTGGTGGTGGTGGGTACTGGTAGTGTTGGTGCTGGTGGTGGTGATAGTACTGGTGGTGATGGTGGTACTGGTGGTGTGGTGGTGCTGGTGGTGTGGTGGTACTGGTAGTGTGGTGGTACTGGTGGTGGTGATAGTACTGGTAGTGGTGATAGTACTGGTAGTGTGGTGGTACTGGTAGTGGTGATAATAATAGTACTGGTGGTGGTGATGAGTACTGGTAGTGTGGGTGGTACTGGTGGTGGTGATAATACTGGTGGTGGTGATGGAGTACTGGTGGTGTGGTGATGGTGCTAGGTGGTGTGGTGGTGCTGGGGGTGATGATGGTGCTGGTGGTGGTGATGGTACTGGTGGTGTGGTGGTGCTGGTAGTGGGTGGTGCTGGTGGTGGTGGTGCTGGTGGTGATGGTGCTGGTGGTGGTGATGGTACTGGTGGTGTGGTGGTACTGGTGGTGATGGTGCTGGTGGTGGTGATGGTACTGGCAGTGGTGATAGTACTGGTAGTGTGGTGGTACTGGTAGTGGTGATAGTACTGGTAGTGATGATGGTACTGGTAGTGTGGTGGTACTGGTAGTGGTGATGGTACTGGTAGTGGTGATGGTACTGGTGGTGGTGATATACTGGTGGTGTGGTGGTACTGGTAGTGGTGATGGTACTGGTAGTGATGATGGTACTGGTAGCGGTGATGGTACTGGTAGTGGTGATAGTACTGGTAGTGGTGATAGTACTGGTGGTGTGGTGGTACTGGTAGTGATGATAGTACTGGTAGTGGTGATGGTACTGGTGGTGTGGTGGTACTGGTGGTGGTGATAGTACTGGTGGTGGTGGTGCTGGTAGTGGTGATAGTACTGGTAGTGGTGATATTACTGGTGGTGTGGTGGTACTGGTAGTGGTGATTGTAGTGGTAGTGATGATAGTACTGGTAGTGGTGATAGTACTGGTAGTGTGGGTGGTACTGGTAGTGGTGATAGTACTGGTAGTGATGATAGTGCTGGTGGTGTGATGGTACTGGTGGTGTTGCTGGTGGTGTGGTGGTACTGGTAGTGGTGATGGTACTGGTGGTGATAGTACTGGTAGTGTGGTGTGTACTGGTAGTAGTGATAGTACTGGTGTGATGATAGTACTGGTGTGTGATGGTACTGGTAGTGATGATGGTACTGGTGGTGGTGATGGTACTGGTAGTGGTGATAGTACTGGTGGTGTGGTGGTGTGGTGGTGGGGTGGTACTGGTAGTGTGGTGGTACTGGTGATGAGGTATAGTACTGGTAGTGGTGATAGTACTGGTAGTGTGGGTGGTACTGGTAGTGGTGATTGGTGGTAGTGATGATAGTACTGGTAGTGGTGATAGTACTGGTAGTGTGGTGGTACTGGTAGTGATGATAGTACTGGTAGTGGTGATAGTACTGGTAGTGTGGTGGTACTGGTGGTGGTGATAGTACTGGTAGTGGTGATAGTACTGGTAGTGGTGATAGTACTGGTAGTGGTGATGGTACTGGTAGTGATGATGGTACTGGTAGTGGTGATAGTACTGGTAGTGTGGTGGTACTGGTAGTGATGATAGTACTGGTAGTGGTGATAGTACTGGTAGTGGTGATAGTACTGGTAGTGGTGATAGTACTGGTAGTGGTGATGGTACTGGTAGTGATGATAGTACTGGTGGTGATGATGGTACTGGTAGTGGTGATAGTACTGGTGGTGGTGTTGTTGTGGTGGGTGGGTGACTCCTACCATCCACCCCCCCTCTCGTTTCAACTATTTCATTACCCCTGAAGTTCCACGAAATCAGGTTTAACCAAGGCATTCTGACCTACCACCACACCATCTACCACACCTACACTTTTACACATCTACAACTACCACATCTACCACATCTACCACTTCTACCACATCTACCACATCTACCACATCTACCACACCTACCACATCTACCACATCTACCACACCTACCACATCTGCCACAACTACCACCTACCACCTACCACACCTACCACATCTACCACATCTACATCTACCACATCTACCACCTACCACACCTACCACACCTACCACACCTACCACACCTACCACCTACCATCTACCACATCACCACCTCCACACCTACCACACCTACCACATCTACCACACCTACCACACCTACCACATCTACCACATCTACCACACCTACCACATCTACCTACCACACATACTAACCTACCAGCCATACCAACACATACCTACCATACATACTGATCTACTAGCTAGGAGTGTAGACCTAGGTTGCTATTAGTGTAGGCCTACCACCGGCTCCACCACTACTAACAGCTATTACCATAAGGAAATTGCACTTTGCCAGAACCTCGTCGAAGCTAGAGTTGAGATCCATTTCTGAGGCGTTTTTCAGCTGATGGGGATGGTGGTAGTAGTGGTGGTTGGTTGTGGTGGTGGTTTTTGTTGGTGGTAGTAGTGGTAGTGGGCGGTGGTGGTGGTGGTGGTGGTTATTGTTGTTGGTGGTTGTGGTGGAGGTGGTTGTTGTTGTTGGTGGTAGTGGTGGTGGAGGTGGTTGTTGTTGTTGGTGGTAGTGGTGGTTGGTGGTGGGTTATTGTTATTGGTAGTGGTAGCAGTGGCTGATGATAATGGTGGTAGTAGTAATATTGGTTAGTACTGGTTGATGGTGTGGCAGTAATTAAAAAAACAAATATCAGGACCACTTAACTGTGTATCAATCTACACGAGCCATCCTAACCTGACCTGACCTGACCTGACCTGACCTGACCTGATCTGACTGACCTGACCTGATCTGACCTAACCGAACCGAACCTGACCTAACCTAGCCTGACCTGACCTGATCTGTACTGCGAACCTGACCTGACCTAGCCTAGCCTGACCTGACCTGACCAGATCTGACTAACCTAACCTAACCTAACCGGACCTAACCGAACCTGACCAGACGAACCAATTCTCCAACCTAACCGAACCGAACCTAACCTAACCTAACCGAACCTAACCTAACCTAACCTAACCTAACATAACCTAACCTAACCTCCCTTTTATACGTTCGCGTCAAAATGTAAATAAAAACATTGTTCGCTCCAGACCAGCAACTGTCTTCAAATTTGTTCTACGCGGCCTGTGAGTGTGTGAGGGTCTGTGTGAGTGTGTTAGGGTCTGTGTGAGTGTGTTAGGGTCTGTGTGAGTGTGTGAGGGTCTGTGTGTGTGTGTGAGGGCCTGTGTGAGGGTCTGTGTGAGTGTGTGGAGGGCCTGTGTGAGGTCTGTGTGAGTGTGTTAGGGTCAGTGTGAGTGTGGTCTGTGTGAGGTGCGTGTAAGGGTCCTTAAGCGCCTGTGTGGGGTGTATGTGTGTGTTTGTGGGAGTACACACACACACACACACACACACTACCACCACACCCATTTACACTCCTCCCTCCCTTCCTCCTCATCTCAGCCTTTAGCAATCTCTCTCTCTCTCTAATCCATTACGTAGATTCCTCCCTACTTCTCTTCCTCCTCCTCCTTCTTTATCAAGCTATCCTCCTACTCCCTCCTCATCCCCCTCCCCTTCCCTCCCCTCCTCCTCTACTCCAGCATACTAAATAAGGTAAAGCTTTAGATTGTCTGCAGTTAAGCTGGGTGAAAAACTAATTGCCCTTTGTCCTTACTTAATTATTTCCGCTAATTGGGATGGTGTTGTGTATGATGCGCTTCATTAAGTATATTGATTAATTATACAAGTTACAGGTACAGGTCCAGGTACAGGTTCAGGTACAGGTTCAGGTCTAGGTTCAGGTTCAGGTTCAGGTTCAGGTTTAGGTACAGGTACAGGTTCAGGCACAGGTCCAGGTACAGGTACAGGTCCAGGTACAGGTACAGGTTCAGGTTCAGGTTCAGGTACAGGTGGTACAGGTACAGGTACAGGTCAGGTCAGGTTTAGGTACAGGTACAGGTACAGGTTCAGGTTCAGGTACAGGTCAGGTACAGGTACAGGTACAGGTCAGGTGCAGGTACAGGTACAGGTTCAGGTACAGGTCAGGTTTAGGTACAGGTCAGGTACAGGTACAGGTACAGGTTCAGGTACAGGTCAGGTTTGGGGTACAGGTACAGGTACAGGTTCAGGTTCAGGTTCAGGTACAGGTACAGGTTTAGGTACAGGTACAGGTACAGGTTCAGGTTCAGGTTCAGGTACAGGTACAGGTTTAGGGTACAGGTACAGGTACAGGTTGGGTTCAGGTCAGGTACAGGTACAGGTACAGGTGCAGGTACAGGTACAGGTCAGGTACAGGTTTAGGTACAGGTACAGGTACAGGTTCAGGTTCAGGTCAGGTCAGGTTTAGGTACAGGTACAGGTACAGGTTCAGGTTCAGGTACAGGTCAGGTTTAGGTACAGGTACAGGTACAGGTTCAGGTTCAGGTACAGGTACAGGTACAGGTACAGGTTCAGGTCAGGTACAGGTTCAGTTCAGGACCAGGTACAGGTTCAGGTACAGGTTCAGGTACAGGTACAGGTACAGGTTCAGGTCCAGGTACAGGTTCAGGTACAGGTACAGGTACAGGTACAGGTACAGGTACAGGTACAGGTACAGGTACAGGTACGTGCAGGTACAGGTTCAGGTCAGGTGGGTTCAGGTACAGGTTCAGGTACAGGTACAGGTACAGGTTCAGGTACAGGTACAGGTACAGGTACAGGTACAGGTTCAGGTACAGGTACAGGTACAGGTTCAGGTACAGGTACAGGTACAGGTACAGGTCCAGGTACAGGTTCAGGTCAGGTACAGGTACAGGTACAGGTTCAGGTACAGGTACAGGTACAGGTACAGGTACAGGTACAGGTTCAGGTACATGGGTACAGGTACAGGTACAGGTACAGGTACAGGTACAGGTTCAGGTCAGGTACAGGTTCAGGTACAGGTTCAGGTACAGGTACAGGTACAGGTTCAGGTCAGGTACAGGTTCAGGTCCAGGTACAGGTACAGGTACAGGTTCAGGTACAGGTTCGAGGTACAGGTACAGGTACAGGTACAGGTACAGGTACAGGTTCAGGTTCAGGTTCAGGTCGTACAGGTCAGGTACAGGTTCAGGTTCAGGTCAGGTACAGGTACAGGTCAGGTACAGGTTCGGTACAGGTTCAGGTACAGGTACAGGTACAGGTTCAGGTACAGGTACAGGTACGGTACAGGTTCAGGTACAGGTTCAGGTACAGGTACAGGTACAGGTTCAGGTACAGGTACAGGTACAGGTTCAGGTTCAGGTTCAGGTTCAGGTACAGGTTCAGGTTCAGGTACAGGTACAGGTAGGTACAGGTTCAGGTTCAGGTACAGGTACAGGTACAGGTTCAGGTTCAGGTACAGGTTCAGGTTCAGGTTCAGGTACAGGTACAGGTACAGGTACAGGTTCGGGTACAGGTACAGGTTCAGGTTCAGGTTCAGGTACAGGTACAGGTACAGGTTCAGGTTCAGGTACAGGTACAGGTACAGGTACAGGTACAGGTACAGGTTCAGGTACAGGTTCAGGTACAGGTACAGGTACAGGTACAGGTCGGGTTCAGGTTCAGGTCCAGGTACAGGTACAGGTCAGGTACAGGTTCAGGTACAGGTACAGGTACAGGTTCAGGTTCAGGTTCAGGTCAGGTTCAGGTTCAGGTACAGGTACAGGTACAGGTACAGGTTCAGGTTCAGGTCCAGGTACAGGTACAGGTACAGGTTCAGGTCCAGTACAGGTTCAGGTACAGGTTCAGGTACAGGTACAGGTACAGGCAGGTTCAGGTTCAGGTACAGGTACAGGTACAGGTACAGGTCCAGGTCAGGTCCAGTACAGGTTCAGTACAGGTTCAGGTACAGGTACAGGTACAGGTTCAGGTTCAGGTACAGGTACAGGTACAGGTTCAGGTTCAGGTACAGGTTCAGGTTCAGGTACAGGTACAGGTACAGGTTCAGGTTCAGGTACAGGTACAGGTACAGGTACAGGTACAGCAGGTTCAGGTCCAGGTACAGGTTCAGGTAGTACAGGTACAGGTACAGGTTCAGGTTCAGGTTCAGAGGTTCAGGTTCAGGTACAGGTACAGGTACAGGTACAGGTACAGGTTCAGGTCCAGGTACAGGTTCAGGTACAGGTACAGGTACAGGTACAGGTACAGGTTCAGGTTCAGGTACAGGTACAGGTACAGGTACAGGTGCAGGTACAGGTGTCAGGTACAGGTACAGGTACAGGTACAGGTTCAGGTACAGGTACAGGTACAGGTGCAGGTCCAGGTTCAGGTTCAGGTACAGGTACAGGTACAGGTACAGGTACAGGTACAGGTTCAGGTTCAGGTACAGGTACAGGTTCAGGTACAGGTGTACAGGTACAGGTACAGGTTCAGGTTCAGGTACAGGTACAGTCAGGTTGGGTTCAGGTACAGGTACAGGTACAGGTACAGGTACAGGTTCAGGTACAGGTTCAGTACAGGTACAGGTACAGGTTCAGGTTCAGGTACAGGTACAGGTACAGGTACAGGTACAGGTTCAGGTACAGGTTCAGGTACAGGTACAGGTACAGGTTCAGGTATGGCAGGTACAGGTACAGGTTCAGGTACAGGTACAGGTTCAGGTACAGGTTCAGGTACAGGTACAGGTACAGGTACAGGTTCAGGTTCAGGTACAGGTACAGTACAGGTAAGGTACAGGTACAGGTTCAGGTAGGTGGTTCAGGTACAGGTACAGGTACAGGTACAGGTTCAGGTACAGGTACAGGTTCAGGTTCAGGTACAGGTACAGGTGGGTACAGGTACAGGTTCAGGTCCAGGTACAGGTTCAGGTAAGGTTCAGGTACAGGTACAGGTACAGGTACAGGTTCAGGTTCAGGTACAGGTACAGGTTCAGGTACAGGTACAGGTACAGGTTCAGGTTCAGGTCCAGGTACAGGTACAGGTACAGGTCCAGGTTCAGGTACAGGTACAGGTACAGGTTCAGTACAGGTACAGGTACAGGTTCAGGTTCAGGTTCAGGTACAGGTACAGGTACAGGTTCAGGTACAGGTACAGGTACAGGTTCAGGTAGTCAGGCAGGTACAGGTACAGGTACAGGTTCAGGTACAGGTTCAGGTACAGGTTCAGGTACAGGTACAGGTACAGGTCCAGGTACAGGTTCAGGTGTACAGGTACAGGTACAGGTACAGGTACAGGTACAGGTTCAGGTACAGGTGTACAGGTACAGGTACAGGTTCAGACAGGTACAGGTACAGGTACAGGTTCAGGTACAGGTTCAGGTTCAGGTTCAGGTACAGGTACAGGTACAGGTACAGGTTCAGGTACAGGTTCAGGTTCAGGTAAGGTACAGGTTCAGGTACAGGTACAGGTTCAGGTACAGGTACAGGTACAGGTACAGGTTCAGGTACAGGTACAGGTTCAGGTACAGGTTCAGGTTCAGGTTCAGGTACAGGTACAGGTACAGGTACAGGTTCAGGTACAGGTTCAGGTACAGGTACAGGTACAGGTTCAGAAGGTACAGGTTCAGGTACAGGTTCAGGTTCAGGTTCAGGTACAGGTACAGGTACAGGTACAGGTAGGTACAGGTTCAGGTACAGGTACAGGTACAGGTACAGGTACAGGTTCAGGTATAGGTTCAGGTACAGGTACAGGTACAGGTACAGGTACAGGTACAGGTACAGGTTCAGGTACAGGTTCAGGTACACGCACATACCATCGAAAACAAAACCCCAAAAAATACGTCTCATAAGCAAACACAGTGGCCTTAAACACACACACACACACACACACACACACACACACACACACACACACACACAGTCATAAAGAAGTTCCTCCCGGCATGTCAAGACTTGCTTCCTAAGTGAAATCCCAGACGGTACTCTTGGCGTCTTACTGTGTGTGTGTGTGTGTGTGTGTGTGTGTGTGTGTGTGTGTGTGTGTGTGTGTGTGTGTGTGTGTGTGTGTTGTGGTGTGTGTGTGTGTGTGTGTGTGTTATTATCTTTATTTTCTGCTGGCAAGTCAGACGACCTCATATCCACTACCACCACTACCACTACTACGACCCCCGTTCCACTACCACCACCACGACGACCCCACCCTCCACCACCACGACGACCTCACCCTTCCACCACCCGACGACCCCCACCCCTTCCACCACCACGACGACCCCCACCCCTTCCACCACCACGACGACCCCCACCCTTCCACCACCACGACGACCTCACCTTCCACCACCACGACGACCCCACCCTTCTACCACCACGACGACCCCACCTTCCACCACCACGACGACCCCACCTTCCACCACCACGACGACCCCACCCTTCCACCACCACCATCACGATGACCCCACCTTCCACCACCACGACGACCCCACTTCCACCACCACGACGACCCCTTCCACCACTGACGACCCCATCCCTTCCACCACCACGACGACCCCACCCTTCCACCACCACGCCGACGACCCCACCCCTTCCACCACCAGACGACCCCACCCTTCCACCACCACGACGACCCCACCCTTCCACCACGACGACCCCACCCTTCCACCACCACGACGACCCACCCCTTCCACCACCACGACGACCCACACCTTCCACCACCACCATCACGATGACCCCACCCTTCCACCACCACGACGACCCCACCCTTCCACCACCACGACGACCCCACCCCTTCCACCACCACGACGACCCCCATCCCTTCCACCACTCGACGACCTTCCACCACCAGGCGGCCCACCCTTCCACCACCACGACGCCCCACCTTCCACCACCACGACGACCCCCACCCCTTCCACCACCACGACGACCCCACCCTTCCACCACCACGACGACCCCCACCCTTCCACCATCACGACGCCCCACCCCTTCCACCACCCACGACGACCCCACCCTTCCACCACCACGACGACCCCCCCACCCCTTCCACCACCACGACCCCACCCTTCCACCATCACGACGACCCCACCCCTTCCACCACCACGACGACCCCACTTCCACACCACGACTGCCTCTCCTGACAGCCTTAACACGACCTTGCCTCCTATTATGCTCCTGGCTCCCAACACGACACTTTTACTATGTACTAAAAAATGGTCGTCGATCAAGGAGAGAAGACATGTTTATATTATAGAGAATGTGTCGTGTCTCTCTCTAAGAACTGAAATAAAACGGAATTGATCTGACATCAACCTATAATCTAATCTAACCTAACCTAACCCAGGCTAATCTAATCTAACCCAACCTAACCCAGGCTAATCTAATCTAACCCAACCCAACCTGTGGATCTAATCTAACCTAACCTAACCCAGGCTAATCTAATCTAACCTAACCTAACCCAGGCTAATCTAATCTAACCTAACCTAACCCAGGCTAACTAACCTAACCTAACCTAGCATGATTAATCTAATAACCTAACCTAACCCAGGCTAATCTAATCTAACCTAACCCAGGCTAATCTAATCCAACCTAACCCAGGCTAATCTAATCTAACCTAACCTAACCCAGGCTAATCTAATCTAACCTAACCTAACCCAGGCTAATCTAATCTAACCTAACTCAACCCAGGCTAATCTAATCTAACCCAACCTAACCCAGGCTAATCCAATCTAACCTAACTTAACCCAGGCTAATCTAATCTAACCTAACCTAACCCAGGCTAATCTAATCTAACCTAACCCAACCCAGGCTAATCTAATCTAACCTAACCTAACCCAGGCTAATCTAATCTAACCCAACCTAACCCAGGCTAATTACTAACCTAACCCAACCCAGTTTTGTTTTAAATTAGGTTAGGTTTTATCGAGACCAATAAACATGTATTAACGCTGTAGGCACTTGACCCTTTCCCGTTGCTGTATAGTGTGTGTGGGGGAGGCAGTCCTCTTTTATGGGGGATCTGGGGAATTTCTGGGGGAAAGGAAGGGTTCTGGGGAATTTCTTGGGAGGGAGGAGGGGGGGGAGAAAGTGGTTATGGAGATACTGTGGTATTACGTCTCCTAGGGGCCATGGATACAGAGACACAATCTCCTAGGGAAGGCTAAAACACACGGTGGAGAGGGCATAAAAGGAGACGCATAAGACAGAGCTGGAGATCCTAGGAGACGGGGAGACAGTCAAGAGGATGGTCTCGTCTGGCCCGTGAGTCCTGGATGGGAAGAGAAATCATCTCTTAAAGACCCTGGAGACCGGAGACGGGAACAGTTAAAGGGATGGTCTCCTGGCGGTCCTTGGAGACACAAAAGCCTGTAGGCGAGGTAGGAGGAGGTAGGAGGTAGGGAAGTAATCCTCAGCACCTCGGTGTTGTAGGCACTAAGACTTTCAGCGCCTCTCGTGTTTCCAATAGACCCGTGGAAAGCCAGGAAGGATAAATGAAGAGGTTCCCAGGACTGTGGAGGTGGAAGAGGAGGAGGAAGGAGAAGAAGAGAAGAGGGGGGGGTAAGAGGAGGAAGAAGAAGTGGAGGAGGGAAGAGGGGATGATTGAGGAAGAGAAGGGAGAAGGAAGGCGTAGGTAGGCTTGTGAATGTCGGGACAGTTTCCATAGTAAAGTTGTGGTTGTTGTAGTAGAAATTGTTGCTGTTGTGCTTGTGAGTGGAAGTAGCAGTAGTAGTGTTAGTAGTAGTAATAGTAATAGTAGTATTAGTACCAGATGATCCACTCCAGCTATTCGGCGATCACAAACACGATAGCAACGCCTCTGGTGGTACTCGTGTCAACCCCCAGACGTAAACACACACCAGTAGAGTCTAAGATAATGTGCCGTGATATCATGTCGAAATTCACTTAGAAATTAATCTTTGGCCTTTTTTTTACTCACTTTTGTGGATTCTGGAATAAATTACTTAGTCACGTGAACAAATCCGATATTATATATTTTTGTAATTTATTTTTATTTTAGAATTAAGAAAGTAAACTATATATTGTATTTTAGAGTAAATCTTTTAAAATAAATGGATATATAATCTGCCATTTTTTGTATAGATATTGGAATAAATCACAGACTGTATAAGTACCAAGTTTATTTTTTATACGATTTTTTTTTTTTTTTCGTTTAACTGATCATGGAGGCAACAAGTTTATTTTATCGGTTTATATATTAATAGTTTTATTTATAAAATGTGATGATGACATTTATTCGTTTTTACGGTCTTTTTTTAATCTTTTTTTACCTGGATGTTTATTTTTTCTTTACCTTTTGAAATAAATTAGGATCCAGTTGCCGACAGCTTTATTTCCTGTCAGTTTGTAAATACTTTTTCATCAGACATAAAATCACCATTTCTTATTTTGTTTTGTTTTTTAGAATAAATTTTAACCACGTCAGGATTTTTTTTGGGAATTAAAACCCTCAAAGTGACAAATTGACTTAAATTTTGTTAATAATTTTAAGAATAAACTGACGCATTATTGGTATTTTTTCTATAATATTTGTTTCATAATTTTTTGGAATAAATTATTATCTGGTATTTTTTTTTTTTTTTTGGTTTTGTGGAATAGCTTTTGGTAGAAATTACAGGTGACGTTACCAAGCTGGCTGGTAATCAATGTCAGTCACAGGTGTAAAATTGGTCTCGGTTTCAAAGTTTGTGACTCTCTCTCTCTCTCTCTCTCTCTCTCTCTCTCTCTCTCTCTCTCTCTCTCTCTCGTTGTAGAGAAGGGATGCTGACTCTTACCATCAGCTGACCTTTGTTGACATTTGGGTTAGGTTAGGTCAGTTAGGTTAGGTTAGGTCAGGTCAGGTTAGGTCAGGTCAGGTCAGGTTAGGTTGAGTTAGGTGGATAACAACAACAAGCTGCTGCAATATCTCAAGCGAGGAATTTAATAAAAATATTATTATTTTTTGCCTCGGTATTCCTGTCTCGTGTGGAGTTATAACCAGTCACCATCAGTCATCACCAGTCACCACCAGTCATCACCAGTCATCACCAGTCATCACCAGTCATCCCCAGTCATCACCAGTCACCCAGTCATCACCAGTCATCACCAGTTACCATCAGTCATCACCAGTTATCACCAGTCATCAGTCACCATCAGTCAATACCAGTCAGCAGTAGTCACCCCAGTCACCACCAGTCATCACCAGTCATCACAGGCATCACTAGTCATCAGTAGTCACCACCAGTCACCACCAGTCCCCACCATCATCACTAGTCACCACCAGTCATCACCAGTCAACCAGTCATCACCATCACCATCATCCCATCATCACCAGTCACCACCAGTCACCACCAGTCACCACCAGTCATCACCAGTCACCACAGTCATCACCATCATCACCATCCCAGTCACCACCAGTCATCACCATCATCACCATCAACACCAGTCACCACCAGTCATCACCAGTCACAGTCATCATCACCAGTGTCATCACCATCATCACCAGTCATCACCAGTCACACCAGTCATCACCAGTCATCACCAGTCACCACCAGTCACCATCATCACCAGTCACAGTCACCACTCATCACCATCATCACCAGTCACCACCATCATCACCATCATCACCAGTCACCAACCAGTCATCACCAGTCATCACCAGTCATCACCAGTCACCATCATCACCAGTCATCACCAGTCATCACCGCATAGTTAATCTTAATCCCCAGGACAGTACACCTCATTACCCTGTGCTAATTTAACAGCGGAATCAATGCTGAATTAATCGGCTTTGATTAATTCATTATGATCTAACTATTGGCCTCCACCACACACCTCAGCCATTCTCAGGTGTCAGGTGTGTCAGGTGTGTCAGGTGTCAGGTGTGTTAGATGTGTCATGTGTCAGGTGTCTTAGATGTGTTAGGTGTCAGGTGTGTTAGGTGTGTCAGGTGTGTTAGGTGTCAGGTGTGTTAGATGTGTTAGGTGTCAGGTGTGTTAGGTGTCAGGTGTGTTTGGGTGTCAGGTGTGTTAAGTGTGTCAGGTGTTTTAGGTGTAGGTGTGTTAAGTGTCAGGTGTTTTAGGTGTGTGTCAGGTGTGTTAGTGTGTCAGGTGTTTTAGGTGTCCTGGTGTGTCAGGTGTCAGGTGTGTCAGATGTTAGGTGTGTTATGTGTCAGGTGTGCTAGGTGGTAGATATTTTATTTTGACCAATGTCGCCAGATAGGGTAACGCCAGAAGAATGGGCCAACGCCAGACGAATGGGCCAACGCCAGACGAATGCACCAACGCCAGACGAATGGACTAACGCCAGACGAATGGGCTAACGCCAGACGAATGGACTAACGCCAGACGAATGGACTAACGCCAGACGAATGGACTAACGCCAGACGAATGGACTAACGCCAGACGAATGGACTAACAGACGAATGGACTAACGCCAGACAATGGACTAACGCCGACGAATGGGCCAACGCCAGACGGGACTAACGCCAGACGAATGGACTAACGCCAGCGAATGGGCCAACGCCAGACGAATGGGCCAGCGCGAATGGGCCAACGCCAGACGAATGGACCAACGCCAGACGAATGGACTAACGCCAGACGAATGGACTAACGCCAGACGAATGGACTAACGCCAGACAGATGGACCAACGCCAGACGAGTAACGCCAGACGAATGCACCAACGCCAGAACTTAACACGTGAAAGGTTTATTACTATAGATCGCGTCTGTCTGTCTGTCTGTTTCTGTCTGTGTGTGTGTCTGTCTTTCTGTCTGTCTGTCTGTCTGTGTATCTGTCTGTCTGTGTCTTTCTTTCTGTCTGTCTGTCTCCTCTGTCTGTGTGTCTGTCTGTCTGTCTCTGTCTGTGTATCTGTCTTTCTGTCTGTCTGTCTGTCTGTCTGTCTTGTCTGCTGAAGGTGCAGGAGTGTGTGATGACGAAGAGAATTACCTTCAGGGAGGGGTGACGGCTTTGAGGGACAGCCAGGTAGGAGTGACGGCTTTGAGGGACAGCCAGGTAGGAGTGACGGCTTTGAGGGACAGCCAGGTAGGAGTGAGTGGCTTTGAGGGACAGCCAGGTAGGGTGATGGCTTTGAGGGACAGCCAGGTAGGAGTGACGGCTTTGAGGGACAGCCAGGTAGGAGTGACGGCTTTGAGGGACAGCCAGGTGGAGTGATGGCTTTGAGGACAGCCAGGTAGGATGATGGCTTTGAGGGACAGCAGGTAGGGTGATGGCTTTGAGGACAGCCAGGTAGGAGATGACGGCTTTGAGGGACAGCCAGGTAGGAGTGACGGCTGAGGACAGCCAGGTAGGAGTGACGGCTTTGGACAGCCAGGTAGGAGTGATGGCTTTGAGGGACAGCCAGGTAGGGTGATGGCTTTGAGGGACAGCCAGGTAGGAGTGATGGCTTTGAGGGACAGCCAGGTAGGAGTGATGGCTTTGAGGGACAGCCAGGTAGGGTGATGGCTTTGAGGGACAGCCAGGTAGGAGTGATGGCTTTGAGGGACAGCCAGGTAGGAGTGACGGCTTTGAGGGACAGCCAGGTAGGAGTGTGGCTTTGAGGGACAGCCAGGTAGAGTGACGGCTTTGAGGGACAGCCAGGTAGGAGTGATGGCTTTGAGGGACAGCCAGGTAGGGAGTGACGGCTTTGAGGGACAGCCAGGTTGGAGTGATGGCTTTGAGGACAGCCAGGTAGGAGTGATGGCTGAGGGACAGCCAGGTAGGGTGACGGCTTTGAGGACAGCCAGGTAGGAGTGACGGCTTTGAGGACCAGGTAGGGACGGCGGGACAGCCAGGTGGGTGAGGCTTGAGGGACCAGGTAGGGTGATGGCTGAGGGACAGCCAGGTAGGAGTGACGGCTTTGAGGACAGCCAGGTAGGAGTGATGGCTTTGAGGACAGCCAGGTAGGAGTGACGGCAGGGACAGCCAGGTAGGGTGACGGCTTTGAGGGACAGCCAGGTAGGAGTGACGGCTTTGAGGGACAGCCAGGTAGGAGTGACGGCTTTGAGGGACAGCCAGGTAGATGGGCGGCTTTGAGGGACAGCCAGGTAGGAGTTTGGGATGGACATGAATAAAGAGAGAGAGAGAGACACTCCTCCTTACTCTTGGTTACTCCCAAGAGACAATTCTACCATTATCAGCCCAGAGTCAGCCCCCAACACCGTCGTCAGCAGTAGTGTCAGCAATAACTTACCAGGTGTGTTTGTCTGACACCATAGATGCTGACGACATGGTTGTCATCACCAGTTGACGGTATATTTATTTCTGGTGATTGTTGTCAGGAGTAGATAATTCTCTCTCTCTCTCTTTTTTTTTTTTTTCTCTCTCCCTCTCTCTCTCTCTCTCTCTCTCTCTCTGTGTTGTGGGGTCCTCGTTCAGTCATTACCTTAAACGAGGGAAATGACGAATACCTGATGAACGTGACAAGTGAGAGATGATGAGGAAGGAGGTGAAGGGAGGGAAGGAGGAAGGAGGAAGGTGAAGAGAGAGAAGGAGGAAGGAGGAAGGTGAAAGAAGGGAGAGAAGGAGGAAGGAGGAAGGTGAAAGAAGGGAGAAGGAGGGAGGAATCGTGGTGCTGGTGTTGAACAAAGACTTGGAATGTTGGTTGAGAAAACAAACGACTAATGAACAGGAAAGAGAGAGAGAGTTGCATAAGTTGCAGGCAAGTTAGCAGAAAATTGAGAGGAGACAACAGAGGCTAACTAAGAGATGGTGGATGAATATGTGAGGCAAAAGTTAGGAGGAATGTGAGAGAGAGAGAGAGAGAGAGAGAGAGAGAGAGAGAGAAGACAGAGGTTGCAAGTTGCAGGCAGAAGTTAGCAGAAAATTGAGAGGAGACAACAGAGGCTAACTAAGAGATGGTGGATGAATATGTGAGCAAAAGTTAGGAGGGAATGTGAGAGAGAGAGAGAGAGGTTGTTGTTATGGTGAAGGAAGGTTTGTGATCAGGATGGTGTTGTAGTGTTGTGTGGCCTCCAGGTGTGATGGTGTGTGGCCTCCAGGTGTGATGGTGGCCCCAGGTATGATAGTGTGGCCCCAGGTGTGATAGTGTGTGGCCCTCAGGTATGATAGTGTGTGGCCCCAGGTGTGTCCGCCGGGTGTGGCCCTCAGGTGTGACACAGTACACATTTCTTTAACGTGTCCGAGACCTGAGTTGTGGTTGTGTCATCCAGATTGACAGGGGCATTAGTGACTTCTTCTTGTTGTTCTTGTTCGTTCTTCTTGTTCTTCCTGTTCTTGTTGTTGTTCTTGTTGTTGTTGTTGTTGTTGTTGTTGTTGTTCTTCTTCTTCTTCTTCTTGTTCTTCTTCTTCTTCTTCTTCTTCTTCCTCCTCCTCCTCTAACCATAGTCTCTGTGATCTTTGGCCGCCATTTTGTCTGTCAGCATCTTTCTTGTGTGTGTGTGTGTGTGTGTGTGTGTGTGTGTGTGTGTGTGTGTGTGTGTGTGTGTGTGTGTACAGTATGTGTGTGCTGAGACTGACAAGGCAATATTGAGGTGTTGTGGAGCGAGAGGTGAACCCCCTCCCTCTCTCTCTCTCTCTCTCTCTCTCTCTCTCTCTCTCTCTCTCATCCCTGAGAGAAAGATCTTCCCTGAGTGCTGAAAGGAGGGGGGGAGGGAGGGGGCTATAGGAAAAGGGTCAGGAAGAGGGAGGAGGAGGAGGAAGAACGAGAGAAAGAGAACAGAAAGAGGAAGAGGAGTAGTAGGAGGAGGAAGAAGGAAAAAGGACAGAAGGAGGAGGAAGAGGACAGAAGGAGGAAGGAGAGAAAGGAGAGGACAGAAGGAGAAAAGAAGGAGAAGAAGAAAGGAGGAGGAGGAATATAGAAGGATGAGAAACCTTATTTTATTTATATATTTTTTTTAGCTAATAAGTCATACTCATTACCACATTTAATATAAACGGGCAGGTAATCTTCAAGGGCTCGTGAGAGAGGAAGGGCGTGTGATAAGGTTGATCACCTCCATACACCTTCACTACCCTTAACACCTTCACTACCCTTAACACCGTCACTACCCTTAACACCGTCACTACCCTTAACACCGTCACTACCCTTAACACCGTCACTACCCTTAACACCGTCACTACCCTTAACACCGTCACTACCCTTAACACCGTCACTACCCTTAACACCGTCTACCCTAACACCGTCATACCTAACACCGTCACTACCACACCATCACTACTAACACCGTCTTTCTCCTTAACACCGTCACTACCCTTAACACCGTCACTACCCCATAACACTACCACCACAAAGTATCGTGTTTATCAGCCGCCGTCAGCCACTACTATAGACCCTCGCGACTCCCTCCCCTCCCCTCTTTCTTGTGATTCAGTTTTATATAAATATTTATTCCTTAGTTGTTTCTCATATGGTTTATTTTTAATTTATTCTTTATTTATGGCTTTATTAATTTTTTTTTTTAGATAATTTTTATGTATTTTTTTATCTTGTTTTTAATTTATGTGTGAAACTGAATCGTATTTCTTTTATTTTTCTTAATATTTTTGTAATTTTTTTTCTCTCCTTAATTTTTTTGTTTACTTCGTTTATTTAATATTTTTAGCGAATCCTTATTTTCATTATTTTTGTTTTGCTTCTGTTTTTATTATTTTTTGTATCTTAACATTATTTTATCTTGTTATTTATTTTATTACTAAGAATTTGTCGATGTGTTAGTATTATTATTTATATAAGGTTAGGATTACTCTCTCTCTCTCTCTCTCTCTCTCTCTCTCTCTCTCTCTCTCTCTTCACCTGGTCGCCTGCACTATCGCGTTCATCACGGACACTCTCCTTGTTTGAGTGTCTCGCCCTTTCATGGTATCTGCCCTTGTTTGTGAGGTGTCTCCCTTGCTTGTGAGGTGTCTTCCTTGCTTGGTGTCTTCCTTGCTTGTGAGCACACAGACATTTCAATAATTCACATTTACACACACACACACACACACACACACACACACACACAGAAAGAAGTATTTTAAGTTGTGTACTTTTCTCTTACAAACCTTTGATGGGTCTCTCTCTCTCTCTCTCTCTCTCTCTCTCTTTTTCTTCTTGTGAGGAACCAAGACCAACATTTACGCCTGAATAGTTTTGCCAACATTTTACGCTCAAGGCAATGTGTATAAATAGACAGAGAGTAGACAGGGCTTAAGGCTAGTCGTCCCAGCAGGATGTAGGAGGGTAACTTTTACTGTCTGTCTGTCTGTCTGTCTCTTTGTCTGTCTGTGTTTGAGATTCTGAAATAACTTGTGTGAGGTTTTTAATAAAGAAAAGTTTGTGTGTGTGTGTGTGTGTGTGTGTGTGTGTGTGTGTGTGTGTGTGTGTGTGTTTTCTATCTTCCTGTATATGTATAACTGCAAATGATGTATGTATGTATGTATGTGTAGGAGTTTTAGCAAGGACATCACAAATTGACCTGACCTGACCTACCCACATAACCTCCCTAACATTAACCTTATATCATTGACCCCAGCCAGCCAGGTCAGCAGCACGTGACCTGACTACTGAAGGGCCTCTGTAGTGACCCGTTAATATTCCAGGTGTGTAGCAGGAATTAATCCCTTGAGTACGTTGACTTAACCCCTTGAGTACGAGGATTTAATCCCTTGAGTACGAGGATTTAACCCCTTGAGTACGTTGACTTAACCCCTTGAGTACGTTGACTTAACCCCAGGTACGTTGACTTAACCCCTTGAGTACGAGGATTTAACCCCTGATACGAGATTTAACCTTGAGTACGTTGACAACCCTTGAGTACGATGACCTAACCTTGAGTACAACAAGATGGCCCATCTATACGCCCTTTCCCTCTTTCTTCCCTTCTCCCCTCTTTCCTCCCTCCTCTCCCTCTTTCCTCGCTTATTCCTCCAATTAACCTCCCTTCTCCTCACCCCACTCCCCATGTCTCGCAAACTTTCATTCACTTCTCCCCAAATCTAACCTCCTGTCGTCTCCTTCCCTTTCTCCCATCTCTGTTCTTCCCTTTCTCTCTCCCTTTTCTCCCCCCTTATCGCTCTCTCCCTCCTCCTCATTTCTCTCACTTCCCTCCGTCTCCTCCTCCCTCCCTCCTTCCTTCTTCCCCCTCCCTCCCTCCGTCTTCCCCTCCCTCCCTCCGTCTTCCTCCCTCCCTCCGTTTTACCCCCTCCCTCCCTCCGTCTTACCTCCTCCCTCCGTCTTACCCCTCCCTCCTCCGTCTTACCCTCCCTCCCTCCTCCCCCGCCTCACATTTCAGGCACAGCTGTAAAGTTAAGAGCGTCAGTCACATGCCTAACTTTGCCTCCGTGTCTGTACTAGGCTGTGTATGTACCAGGCTGTGTATGTTTGTACCAGGCTGTGTATGTCTTCTAGGCTGTGTCTTGTTGTCCAGGCTGTGTGTACCATTATGTCTGTACTAGGCTGTGTATGTACCAGGCTGTGTATGTCTGTACCAGGCTGTGTATGTACCAGGCTGTGTATGTTGTACTAGGCTGTGTATGTACCAGGCTGTGTATGTCTGTACTAGGCTGTGTATGTACCAGGCTGTGTATGTTTGTACTAGGCTGTGTAGGTACCAGGCTGTGTATGTCTGTACTAGGCTGTGTATGTACCAGGCTGTGTATGTTTGTACTAGGCTGTGTAGGTACCAGGCTGTGTATGTCTGTACTAGGCTGTGTAGTTGTACTAGGCTGTGTATGTACCAGGCTGTATATGTTGACTAGGCTGTGTGGTCCAGGCTGTGTATGTCTGTACTAGGCTGTGTATGTACCAGGCTGTGTATGTCTGTACTAGGCTGTGTATGTACCAGGCTGTATATGTCTGTACTAGGCTGTGTATGATAACACAGACATATAATAGACGAACTCATACACACACACACACACACAACACACCACACACACACACATCAGTAAGAAAAAAAACACCAAACAAGGATTTATCGTATTATTGCTCCCTCGTGTATTATTTAGTTTGAAGTCAGAGAAAAAACATAATTAACTTGGGATGAATTCTGTGTTGACGCTTTTAAATGTTGTGTGTGTGTGTGTGTGTGTGTGTGTGTGTGTGTGTTGTGTGTGTGTTGTTTGTGTGTGTGTGTGTGTGTGTGTGTGTGTGTGTGTGTGTGTGTGTGTGTGTGTGTGCTAGAATTGTAAATTACTAAATTGCCTCATTAAAACACACCAGTTCCCTCCCTCACCCTCCCTCACCTGCCCTCCCTCCCTCACCCTATCCCTCCTCCCTTCCCTCACCTGCCTACCTCCCTCACAGCCTGATGACGGAGGTGTGTCGTGTGTCAGCCAATCACCAAACAGATCACAGAAAACAGGGCTAAATACCGTACCTGATTGGGTATTCATTAACCAGTCTGCTCTGTGATTGGCTGACAGAGTGAGGGACAATTTATAAGCGTGGTTCTCTGCTGCACACCTCAGAGTCACTTATGTCAGCCGTATTTTGTGACGTATTTTTGTGACGTAATTTGTGACGTATTTTGTGACGTATTTTATGGCGTATTTTGTGGCGTATTTTGTGACGTATTTTATGGCGTAATTTATGACGTATTTTATGGCGTATTTTGTGACGTAGTTTGTGACGTATTTTATGGCGTAATTTATGACGTATTTTATGACGTATTTTGTGACGTATTTTGTGACGTATTTTGTGACGTAAGGTGCCTGGTGCAGCTCTCCCACAATGCATTATTCACCCGAGGTTCCATTATTAAACTGAATGTGTTGGTGTTTGAGAGTACTGAACTACGTCGACAAGGAGTTAGTACTCAAGAGAATATTATTAATGTACTCTGTGTAGTGTTAATGTACTCAGTGTAGTGTTAATGAACTCAGTGTAGTGTTAATGTACTCAGTGTAGTGTTAATGTACTCATTCATCTTCTTTCCCTCCTTCACAATGCCTCTCTCTCCTTCACAATGCCTCTCCCTCCTTCACAATGCCTCCAACTGTGGTCTACAATTCGTCCTCCTCAGACCACATGAATGCTTGAGTTACACTGGGGATTAATCGAGAACTGTATCCTAGTGACGATGGTGGGTTGTGAGAGGTTGTGGTGGTTGTGGGTTGTGAGAGGTTGTGGTGGGTTGTGGTGGGTTGTGAGGGTTGTGGTGGGTTGTGGTGGGTGTGAGGTGTGGTGGGTTGTGGTGGGTTATGAGAGGTTGTGAGGGGTTATGAGGGGTTGTGAGAGGTTGTGAGAGTTATGGTGAGTTTTTTTTTTCTCTCTCTCTCTCTCTCTCTCTCTCTCTCTCTCTCTCTGCTTGACCCACACACTCAGCCAGTCTTCTGCATGTCACTACACGCGTATAGTATGTAATGTATAATAATGTAGTAATAGCATGTATGTATATATGTATGTATGTATGTATTATGTATGTATATATGTATGTATGTATGTATGTATATATGTATGTATGTATGTATGTATGTATGTATGTATGTAAACAGCCACACCCAGGACGTGTTATTTCTATTTGATTACATCGATTACAGCGTCTGGGATCTGTAATGGAAGACAGAATACAGCATTACAGGTCATATATACTGCCAATAGTGTGGTTATGTAGCGTGTATATATATATCATCCAGAGATTTATATAGATGTGTAGAGGTTTATATTGATGTATATAGATGGATGGAGGCGAGAAGTGTGGTATATTGAGCTATGAATCACACACACAGGCGAGGAGGAGAGAGAGGGGGGAGGAGAGGGGGTTTAGAGGGATGAGACGGTGAGAAAGGAGAGAGAGGACGTAGCAGGACTAGGAAAGAAAGAAAGAAAGAAAAGAAAGAAGGAAAAATAATAACTCAGTCCACTTATATCATTCTGTCTACATCTATAAATATTAATCTATCCACCCCCACACCTCACCCCCACCCCCTCACCCCCACCCCCACCCCACCCACCCACCCACCCTACCATTCACAGGTAATTAGCATCGAGCAGGTACATTAATTAACCAAATACGAGTTAAATTACGAGTTAATTGGAGAGATTCCAAATTCTCAATGGCTCTTCGGCTATACTGTACAGTTATTACCACTAACTGTAGACGTGTGACTGTATCTAACGTGTGACTGTATCTAACTGCAGACGTGTGACTGTATCTAACTGTGAACGTGTGACTGTATCTAACTGTAGACGTGTGACTGTATCTAACTGTAGACGTGTGACTGTATCTAACTGGTTCTCTTTGGTCTAGGAGACAAATAAATTCTAAATTGTTCGTAAGTTGGAAATTCCTCGTAGGTGACTCCTGTACCTTAACTAGAGAGAGAGAGAGAGTGTGTGTGTGTGTGTGTGTGTGTGTGTGTGTGTGTGTGTGTGTGTGTGTGTGTGTGTGTGTGTGTGTGTGTGTGTGCGTGCGGAATAATACATACGTATGACAAAATCAGGTTTAACAAATTATATTCTCTCTCTCTCTCTCTCTCTCTCTCTCTCTCTCTGTAGCTGTATTAGTTCAGGAAAGCTCTCATGTTCCTACCTACCTTTATTGCCTCGGATTATTCAAGTGCTTTGCTGAGTGCCTTCCCTGAGTGCCATCCCTGAGTGTCTTATCTAAGTGCTTTTGTCTGAATATTCTTGTTCAGTATTTTTTTGTTTGATTTTTTGTTTGTGTTCTTGTTTGAGTGTTCGTGTTTGAGTGTTCTTGTTTGAGTGTTTTTATTTGAGTTCTTGTTTGAGTGTTCTTATTTGAGTGTCTCGTGAGTGCCTTCCTTGAGTACTTTGCTTGAGTGCCTTATATGAGTCATTTTGCTTAAGTTTTCTTGTTTGAGTGGCTGTCCTGAGTTCCAGCCCTCATGAGTGGCGGTTTGAGTGTCTGGTGAGTAACAAGTGAGACAGAATCAAGGTGAACAGATCTCCGTTTGTTTACATAAGGCGGTGAAGGCAAGTGTGAGGCGACCGTGATAGCCAATCAGCGTGTAGAGATGAGATGCGTTCCAAGTTGTAGTATTCTTGAGTCAACCAATCAGCGTGTAGAGATGAGATGCATTCCAAGCTGTAGTATTTTTGAGTCAACCAATCAGCGTGTAGAGATGAGATGCATTCCAAGTTGTAGTATTCTTGAGTCAACCAATCAGCGTGTAGAGATGAAATGCGTTCCAAGCTCCAATACCCTTGAGGGCGCCAATCAGTAGGTTGAGATTAAGAACGTTTCTAGATAGATAGATAGATAGACTGGCAGATAGAAGGATAGATAGATGGTTTGGTGGATAGATAAATAGATGGATAAACAGATAGAACTGCCTCTCCCTCTTGAGTGTTGAGATGGCAGAACCGTGATAATACGTGTGCCGCCAGCTCTATATATGTTTCACCTCACGGGGCGTTGTGTTAATTTACTGTTGTTGGTATATTTTGGAGTTTTGTCAAGCACTAGTCGATCCATAGTTTACCATGATGAGATGTATATGGAGCAAGTAACAAGATCACTTAGATGTTGGTTAGGATATAAGTACCTCTGGCAGTATGTTCCTCAAGCAGATGTGAACAAGACTAAAGTAAAAGTGTGTGGCCAGACATATGGCCACACTCAACACCTACGTCTTGACTGTGTGAAGATAGAACCTTTTAGGGACAGGTCCAAGCACACTGTGTGTGAAATGGCACAACACTGTTATCTCTAATGGCAAGATAGCCGACATATTAAGATTGTATCCATTTTTTGCACTAAGTAGCTACACCAGTTCTCATGTACAGAACCAAATACACAATGTGTTTGAATACCTCCACGTAAATGTGAATAACAAAGTGTGCGGCCAGACATACTGCCTCACACGCCTGTACTCACGCATTTGTGAATAAGTTACCCTTTGTATAGAACTAAACAAATAACGTAAATGAAATACTGTGTAACATTCAGTGCCACAATATCCTGACAACGGGGGTTAATTATTATGACCCGTTGTAAACTCTACTCTGTAATCCTTTTGCGCTACCGCTCACAGGATGAGTGTTGGGTGCACAATAAACTAGCCGCTGTAAGCGGCAAATAAAAAATAACCTGCCCCCCCCCACCCACTCTCGCCCACACATGACCCACACTACCCACTCACTCCAATCCAGCATCACTGTCAGCCTACCCACACACACCTACTACCACTGTTAGCCCACACACCCATTCCCGGCCCACCCTCACGTCTACCTACGCCCACCCCAACACACACACGCCCACCCCAATACTCAGTAAAGATACATAACAGGACATTATAAACTTCTACAAGATATACAGTAATTTTAGTAAGATAAAAGACTCTGAGTAAAGTAATTAAGATGTTTTAGAAGGACAAGTTATCAAGGACGAGGTATCAAGGACGAGCATCAAGGACAAGTTATCAAGGATGAGGTATCAAGGACAAGTTATCAAGGACGAGGTATCAAGGACGAGCATCAAGGACAAGTTATCAAGGATGAGGTATGAAGGACGAGCATCAAGGAGGAGGATCAAGGACGAGGTATCACGGATAACCATTAAGGGTGAGGCATCAAGGACGAGGAATCAAGGACGAGGCAACAAGTACGAGGTATCAAGGACGAGGCATCAAGGACGAGGCATCAAGGACGAGGCAACAAGTACGAGGTATCAAAGACAACCATCAAGGACGAGGCATCAAGGACGAGCAAGGGTTAATGCAGCAGCTCTCTAAAGACGTGGCTTTGTTTACGGCCAACAATGCCCTAAGAACAGACCCGAAATCTTTTAAAAAAATATATAAAACTCTAAAGGTTTTTTTTTGCAATTCTTGAAGATTAAAAAAAAAGACTTAAATTCTAAAAAAAGAAAAGAAAAGAAAAACTAAAAAGGAATCGAAAAGGTTAAAAGACTAAAAATCTAAAAATGACTAAAAAGACTTAAAAAAACACTAAAAAAGGCAAAATGGAGTTCAATTTATGCTGTGACTATACTTGATGTACTAGTGGAGCCATTTTTCCTATCTTAATATGAAGGGAAAATATTATAACCTAACCTAACCTAAACTAACCTAACCTAACCTAACCTAACCTAACCTAACCTAACCTAACCTAACCTAACCTAAACTAGTTCCCATCACACCGAGTCGATACAGCACTCGTTTCCTCTTCTAGGGTAACTGGTTCACGGCGCCCGGAGTAACCCCCCTCCCCCCCTCCCCCCTTAGTCCACTCAGCTGTGAATGGGTTAGGTTAGGTTAGGTTATGGGTATGGTTATGGTTAGGTTAGGATGTGGTTAGGTTAGGTTATGGGTATGGTTTAAGAAGTTAGATATGGTTATGGTTATGGTTAGGTTATGGTTATGGTTAGGTTAGGATATGGGTTAGGTTATGGTTAGGTTATGGTTATGGTTAGGTTAGGATATGGGTTAGGTTATGGTTAGGTTATGGTTATGGTTAGGTTAGGATATGGGTTAGGTTATGGTTAGGTTCCCTCCTCTTGTACGTGTTCAAGTATTAACCTTGTGTTGTGCTGGATAAACATTGTCGCTAATGGCTCCTCTAGGTGTGTGTGAGAGAGCCACTTTAACTTACTAATGCCGACAACAGTAGTACACCACACGGACTATTATGACTATTATGCTGAGCGGCTTACTAACCTCAGGAGTCCAGCAGGGAAGGACCTCGGCTCAAGGGGTCCTGCTGGTGGTGTGTTGGTCAGCGTAAGTGACAGTCAGGGAGGAGGGAGGTGTCACGAGTACCATCCCGCTGACCTGGATAATCTGGCTTCACAGGGGGTCAGGTCACTGCCTATCATCTGTCAAGTCCTAGAGGTGAAGGTTAGGTCAGCCTAGGTCAGCGGGTTAGGCTAGGGCGCGTCATGTAAGGTCAAAATATAACCAACAACACAACGAACCCGGTAAGATTCGAACCCGGGAAGATTCGAATCCGGTAAGATTCGAACCCGTTAAGATTCGAACCCGGTAAGATTCGAACCCGTTAAGATTCGAACCCGGTAAGATTCGAACCCTGTAAGATTCGAACCCATACTTCTCAGATGGCAGACGAGTGGGCTGCCAACTGTACCACGAATGGCTGTAAAAGTCGATTGGATGACTTTTACCCAATCACGGTACGACTGGCAAACCGGAACCCCTCCCCACCCGTCCCCCCCCTCCCCCTGCCCCCCGCCCGCCCCCCTCCCGGTTAGCTCAGTGGTGGGGGTGGGGTTTGAGGCCTCCCGGGACTGTTGTGTTGTTTGTGTGAGTGTATTTGTGGGTGTTTGTGTGTGTGGGTGTTTGTGTGTGTGTGTGTGTGTGTGTGTGTTTGTGTGAGTGTCTGTTTGGGTGGTCTGTGTGAGGTTCAAGATGGATGACCCAGTTAACCCGGGGTGTGTGTGGGGGGGAAAGGGGGGGAGGGGGGGTAAGGGAGAGGGGGAGGTAAGGGAGAGGGGGAGGGTAAGGAGGGGGGGGAAAGGGGGGGAGGGGGGGTAAGGGAGAGGGGGGAGGGGGCCACCATTAAATACTTGACCTGATTGTTTCCTACTGTCTTCACCCGCAGTCTCTCTCTCCTCAGGTGTAAGGAGAGAGAGAGAGAGAGAGAGAGAGAGAGAGAGAGAGAGAGATTTAATATTATTCTTATGTAATTCAAGTGTTTCAGTACAGGTACACACACACACACAGGTACACATACATTAGTAACAGGTAAACAGAACAGGTAAAGTCACGCATCAAGACACGCTGAATGCTTTTGGTCGTCAGGAGTCTTCACACATTTTTTTTTTTTTTAGTTTAACAAATTTATTGGCAGAGCTTGTAGTACAGTTTGCCTATTGTGAGTAATTCAGTCAGGTCTTGACACTGAGGGTGGTATCACTTCTCACTGTCACGCAGGACAGAGGTTCACACACAAAGAAATACATCATATTCATTGACAGTACATATACATATATGTTAACACACACACACACATATACATTCATATACATATATACATGTACATGCACATATACATGCACACACGCACACATACATACATATACGTCGGTCAGATTCATGTGGGTAATGTCACACAAGGAGCCGACCGACTATAAGAACTTGTGTCACAGTACTCTACCCTGTGTGTGTTATAGGATATACACATACATACATACACAACCTACATATACACAAATATCCTACACATACACACACCCCCTACACATTACACACACACACATGCACACACACACACACACACACACACACACACACACGCATACGCATACGCATATACAGCTGTGAGAAACGTCTAGCCAATCTGTGTACGTCCAGCGAGATATTAACACGTCAGATGTATACATATGTGTACCAGATGTGTTCTTTATGTATCCGTGTGTGTGTGTATGTGATATGTGTGTGTAGGTGTATGTATGTATGTATGTAAGTACATTTACATACATACATAGAGAAAAAGAAAGATAAGAGATATAAATAAAGAAAAAAGAGCAAGAGAGAGAGAGAGAGAGAGAGAGACAGAGAGAGAGACAGAGAGAGAGACAGACAGAGAGAGAGACAGACAGAGAGAGACACAGACAGACAGACTACACGGTACAGTCAAGACAGGAACAAAAAGGGTTATTCACTCGGCACTAAATCACAACAAACTTTTCCAAATACATTGTTGTGTGAACCTCCCTCCTTCCCTCACTCCTTCCCTCACTCCTTCCCTCCCTCCTTCCCTCCCTCCTTCCCTCACTCCTTCCCCTACTCCTTCCCCTCACCCCTCACTCCTTCCTCCCTCCTTCCTCCCTCCTTCCCTCATCCTTCCCTCCTCCTTCCTCCCCCTCCATCCCTCACTCCTTCCTCCTCCTTCCCTCCCTCCCTTCCTCCCTCCTTCCCTCCTCCTTCCCCACTCCATCCCCTCCTCCTTCCCCCACCCTCCTCCTCACCTTCCCTCCTCCTTCCCTCCTCCTTCCCCACCCTCCCTCACCTCTTCCCTCACCCTTCCTCACCTTCCTCACCCTTCCCCTCCTCCCCTCCTTCCTCCCTCCATCCCTCACCCTTCCCTCCTCCTTCCTCCTTCCTCACCTTCCTCACTCCTTCCCCACCTCACTCCCTCCTTCCCTCCCTCCTTCCTCCTTCCTCCTCACCTCACCTTCACGCCCTCTGATTTTGTAACAGAATCCGGGGAAGTGGGGAAGAGGAGGAGGAGGAGGAGGAGGAGGAAGGAGCAGAAGGATGGAAGAGAAGGGAGGAAGGAGGAGGAGAAGAAGGAGAATGAAGGAGGATTATGATCTGAGATTTACACCCAAATATAGAATAGAGAGAGAGAGAGAGAGAGAGAGAGAGAGAGAGAGAGAGAGAGAGAGACCAGTTCTTAGTATATATATAATTTAGACCCCCAGGTTCCACTCTACCTGAATGTCTCATATCTCACCTGGACCTGATGTTAATTTTTACCTGAGAGATAGCTAAGACTTGTATCCCTGTGTGTGTGTGTGTGTGTGTGTGTGTGTGTGTGTGTGTGTGTGTGTGTGTGTGTGTGTGTGTGTGTGTGTGGCCTTGAAGTATTTAAGACCTTTCTACCGCAATGACTTTCTCATATGATCAAATTTTTTTACTTTTTTTTTAGATTTTAATTGAGTATTTGTCCTTTTGTGTTACGATTTTTTTCATTTTACGTTTTCGTCAGCTGTAGCGAGTGGCGGCTTGGAAAACGTTTACCAGCGCCAACGTTTATTGAGAGTATACATGACCAACGTTTTTTGACAGTATATGACCAACGTTTATTCTTGCTACTGTTTATATAATGGAAAAAAACCACTTGGAGGAAAAAAGTTTGTGTTCCTTGGCTGAGGTTTAACATAAAACCTGTTTAAATAAAGTGGGTTAAAACTTACTCTTGAACTGAACCTCGTGACGTAACATTGGGGGTAATATGTAAACAACAATAATGCTTAGGAGACTCGAACCCACGTCCCTAAGGTGATAGACACACACACACATACACACACACACACCCACACACACACACACACACACACACACACACACACACACACACACACACACACACACACACACACACACACACACACCTTCATGACAATTTTCTTTTAACGAATAAATTTAGAATCTTAAAATAAATAAGTTTTTAAGAATACATAACTGATAATTAATTCTTCTCCCCTTCTTCCTCCCCTTCCCTCCCCCCCCCCTCCTCCCTTCCCCCCTTCCTTCCCTTCCTCCTCCCTCCCCTCCTCCTTCCCTCCCTCCCCCTCCCTTCCTTCCTCCTCCCCTTCCCCCTCCTCCTCCCTCCTCTCTCTCCCTCCTCCCCTTCCCCCCCGTTCTCCTGCAATCGTTATAAACTTTCCCTAATGGATTTAAGTGAAAATAATAAGAAAACTACAAATGCTTTCTCTTTAATCTACATCATTATAAACTTTAATAATTTGACCACCACAGAATTACCATTGATGATGTAATAACTCATCATTGATAGTAACTTATTAAAAGACTTTATAGGACTTTGTGTATTAGGGAAGTATTATAAAGCTTTCCCAGAGCCTTATTGGTACTTAAACAAACCACCAGACAAATTGTATATCTTAGTTTAAAGGTTTGGTTAGGTTTGGTTAGTTAGGTTTGGTTTGGTTAGTGTTAGAGTTAGGGTTGAGATTTGCTAGGTTTGGTTTAGATTTGCTAGGTTAGGGTTTGTTGTGCCTAGCTTGGTTAGGTTTGGTTAGGTTTGGTTAGGTTTGGTTAGATTTGGTTAGGGTTTGGTTAGGGTTAGGTTTGGTTAGGGTTTTGTTAGGTTTGGTGTAGGTAGGTTTGGTTAGGTTTGGTAGGTTTGGTTAGGTTTGGCTTAGATTTGGTTAGGTTAGGGTTTGGTTAGTTAGTTTGGTTAGGTTTGGTTAGGTTTGGTTAGGTTTGTTAAAGCTTTCCTCGGCGTTCTGGGAGGAACTAATGGTAACTTGTGTTTTAAGTGGTAGTGGCTGAGAGGCAATACAGACGTTTTACTTGAGCTGCTCGCGTGTGAGAATTGATAAAAGTTTGGAGCTGGGATCGTGTGAATGGTGAGGGGTGGGGGGTGATGGGAGGGGAGGGGGGAGTTAGGGGATGGGATGAGGGTGGGGCGTTGGGGATGGGAGGAGGGCGGAGGTGGCGTGTCTGAGCTCAGGTTAATAGACAACTGCAATAACACAAACATATACAGTACACTTACTACACACTATTGTCATTACTACTACTACGACTACTACTACGACTACGACTACGACTACTACTACTACTACTACTACGACTACTACTACTACGACTACTACTACTACGACTACTACTACGACTACTACTTTTTTTTACTACTACTACAACTACTACACCACTAACAATACTAGCAACACCTCCACAACACAACACCACCACAACACGTCACCACAACACACCACCACCATACAACACAACACCACTACAACACACCACTACAACACAACACAACACCACTACAACACAACACCTCCACAACACAACACCACCACAACACGTCACCAGCATAACACCACAACACACCACGCAACACAACACCACCACAACACGTCACCAGCATAACACCACAACACACCACGCAACACAACACTAACACCACCACCACACAACCATCTGAGACTGACGTTCCTTTCACCAGTTACACCACAGACCCATAAATGGTGTATAGTTGAGTAAGACTTTATTTGTACCTGGCGCCTCTCCCAAAGGTGAAGGAGGGAGGGAGGTAATCTCAAGTATTAATTAACCTGGGGGGAATTAGGATCTACCTGATGTTGTTGTTATTGGTGGTTGTTTTTGGTGATGTTTTTGGTGATGTTGTTGTTGTAGTTGTTAGTGTTGTTGTTTTACGTGGTTTATCTTCTAGGTTTATGAAAAAACACTCTTAAACCATGAGAAAATAAGTATCAAGATCGTCTCCTCCTCCTCCTCCTCGTCACTGAGGGTCTTCCTGTTATCAAGGTTGGTAAAGCGAGGAGACCAGGAGGTAGGAGGAGGAAGTGGTAGGAGGCCAGGAGGTAGGAGGAGGAAGTGGTAGGAGACCAGGAGGTAGGAGGAGGAAGAGGTAGGAGGCCAGGAGGTAGGAGGAGGAAGTGGTAGGAGACCAGGAGGTAGGAGGCAGGAGGAGGTAGGAGACCAGGAGGTAGGAGGCCAGGAGGAGGTAGGAGGCCAAGAGGAGGTAGGAGGCCAGGAAGTGTAGGGAACAGTTTTTCTCCCTCGGACCATCATTGTGGCGCTGGCCGAACATGGTGTCTGTGTGTGCAAAAAAAACCTCTTCCTCGGCTGCTGGTGTGTGTGTGTGTGTGTGTGTGTGTGTGTGTGTGTGTGTGTGTGTGTGTGTGTGTGTGTGGATGAATGGTTATTAGTGTTGAGAGCCTGGCTTGGGGAGAATAGGCAAGAGGGAGTGGGGTGGGGGACGGGGAGAGATGTGAGGGGTGGGGAGGATAGCTTTGTGTTTAGGGAGAGAGAGAGAGAGAGAGAGAGAGAGAGAGAGAGAGAGAGATGACGAGTTTGGGGGTGACACGTGTGTGTGTGTGTGTGTGTGTGTGTGTGTGTGTGTGTGTGTGTGTGTGTGTGTGTGTATTAAAGGAGAGGAAAGTAAGGTGGTTAAAGTTGGGGAGAGGGGTAAGGTAGTGGTGGGGGGGGGGAGTTTACAGAGGCGGGGAGAATGTATCCTCCCCTCCCTTGGCTGGCACAGCTTGGAGGCACTTAATCAAGCGTACTAAGCACCCTGTTAGCTGAGCCAAGCTGGAGCATCTCACCCACCTCTGCGCACCCAATTACCAACATGACAGTCCACTCGCTAACGTAATCCTAACTGGGGGTGACTGTTGAACTGAAAGAGAAAATGTTCAGACTGTTTAACTGGAAGCTTTTAAGTTCTGATTTTAACTGAAGCTTAAGGGATCTGTCTATATAACTGAAAGATTAACTGGCCTGACTATATAACTGGTAGCTTGAATATTCTAACTGTTTAATTGTGTTTATAGTTGACTGGTGCTTGTAACTGACTGGTGATTATTAGTGACTGGTGTTTATAAGTGACTGAGGGTAATAATTGACTATTAATATTAACTGACTGGTGATCATAACTGACTGGTGCTTATAACTGACTGGTGCTCATAACTAACTGGTGCTCATAACTGACTGGTGCTCCTAACTGACTGATGTTCATAACTGACTGGTGCTCCTAACTGACTAATGATCATAACTAATTGGTGATCATAACTGACTGGTGCTCCTAACTGACTAATGATCATAACTGACTGGTGATCATAACTGACTGGTGCTTATAACTGACTGGTGCTCATAACTAACTGGTGCTCATAACTGACTGGTGCTCCTAACTGACTGATGTTCATAACTGACTGGTGCTCCTAACTGACTAATGATCATAACTAATTGGTGATCATAACTGACTGGTGCTCCTAACTGACTAATGATCATAACTAATTGGTGATCATAACTGACTGGTGCTCCTAACTGACTGGTGCTCATAACTGACTGGTACTCCTAACTGACTGGTGCTCCTAACTGACTGGTGATCATAACTAATTTATAAACCGTGAGACTCAGGAACCAGTGAATCAGAGACTCACACATTGTAAGGCTCATAAATGGTTCACTGGTTCGTGTGATGTGTTGGGTTCACGGGTTCATAAGTCTCAGGGGTTCATAAGTCTCAAGGGTTCATAAGTCTCAGGGGTTCATAAGTCTCAAGGGTTCATAAGTCTCAGGGTTCATAAGTCTCAGGGGTTCATAAGTCTCAAGGGTTCATAAGTCTCAGGGGTTCATAAGTCTCAAGGGTTCATAAGTCTCAAGGGTTCATAAGTCTCAAGGGTTCATAAGTCTCAAGGGTTCATAAATCTCAAGGGTTCATAAGTCTCAAGGGTTCTTAAGTCTCAGGTCTCAAGGGTTCATAAGTCTCAAGGGTTCATAAGTCTCAAGGGTTCATAAGTCTCAAGGGTTCATAAGTCTCAGGGGTTCATAAGTCTCAAGAGTTCAGGAGTCAGGGTTCACGAATCTGACTGTACCTCACCAGTTAAAGACCAATTAAAAAAAGACTGTTGGGTTACCTGACTACAGCGACAAGTCAGGTAGGTCTTTATGGCTCCTTTATTAACCCCGACATAGTGAGGTGGCTCTTAATGGCTCCATTTATTGGCTCCATTACTAACTCTAACATACATACAACCATCTTGGGGGATAAGCCATTGTCGGGCCGGGAGTGTGTGTGTGTGTGTGTGTGTGTGTGTGTGTGTGTGTGTGTGTGTGTGTGTGTCTGTATTTTATAAACCATTGGACGAGGTAAATTAGGCTATTCATATGTAAATTGTTGTATGAAAAGACTTTGGAAATATATAATAATTGTAGCTCTCTTCTCGCCTCCACCAGCGTAAAACACAACAACACTCGCAACACAACACAACACAACACCTGCCGCGTCATGACAAATTAGACCATTTATATGTAGATTTTTTCAAACACAATCTCTTTGACTCTAATTTATTATTATTATAAAAAATATATAAAAACACTATAAATAAATGATAGAGAGTTTATGATAGATTACAGTCCCAGGTGACAATAGATACGTATTAACTGGTAACTGTATCCGCTTAGTGAGTTAATCTTTGTTATTGTTCAGTTGTAAAGTGAATTATTTTTTTTATTTTTAATGGTGTTTGACTAGTGTGTGAATTAACATAGTTGATATAGGTTTTATAATGTAACATATACAACCTTTTAACAAACAATTAATGTTTTTAAGCACGTACTCGCTAGGTTAACACACACTAGGCATCAATATTTAACATATATGAAAAAAAATACCCCTTGAGATCTTAGCCGTTGAAGTGTAGTCATACTAAAACAGTAGAAATTCAATGTCATTACTTCAGCTTTAAGTTATTATCAAGTAACAGGAAGATGATGGTTCAAACAGGATTCTATAATAACTTGTTTCCGTTTAACAGTTTAATTTCGCTCTTATAATTGGTTAGGTTAGATTAGGTTAGGTCAGGTTAGGTTAGGTTAGGTTAGGTTAGGTTAGGTCAGGTTAGGTTAGGTTAGGTTAGGTTAGGTTAGGTTAGGTTAGGTCAGGTTAGGTTAGGTCAGGTTAGGTTAGGTTAGGTTAGGTTAGGTTAGATTAGGTTAGGTTAGGTTAGGTTAGATTAGGTTAGGTCAGGTCAGGTTAGGTTAGGTTAGGTTAGATTAGGTTAGGTCAGGTTAGATAACTTAGGTTAGGTTAAATTTATTCGCGTCGTCTGCCGTTATAAATGGTTTAGCGCCGGAGCCTCCCATGAGGGTCCCGTGTGTCAGAGGTGACGCCTCGTGAGGAACAGTTTACACATCATTTTCGTAAGTTTAGCCTCGATTTTTTTCTTTCCTCTCGTTCAGATTACATCCCATTAAATTCTAGGTACTCTAGCCGTATGTCCTGGAATATTTTTAATAAATACTCGGAATTAGTCCATAATCACAAATATATTCTAAGAGCTGTATCCGTTTTCTGTGATGTACTTCTGCGCTTTAACTACTAATCTACCTGTAAGTAGATTTGCTAGGGTAATACACTACACCATTTATCAAATTATCAACAATCATAAATAAAAAGACAAATATTTCTCGATTTTTTTTATTATTCACAAATTATGATAATTAATTTTCATTGAATATCTATGATCACATTGCTCAGTTAAGTGAAATATTTATAACGTTTCCAATAGCATTAACATTCAAAATAAAATTAACATAACTAAACATTCAAATTTAACCTATAAACGTGTATGGCATTTTAAAAGGCGTACAGAATTTATAATATACTGTAAAATGAAATGTTAAGTAAATTGAACGCTTGTTAACATCATCACCCGTATTAACACGGTGCAATCATATTTTAATACGATTCTAGTAATTATACATTTTAATGAATCTAATTACATTTTAACCAACGTAAGTCATCCACAAATAACTTAAACCAATAATTACATCAATAATTACATTTTAGCTTCGTTACCCACAATTACAGTACGATACGCTTTCCCTTGACCACCGCTGCCAAAACCATGACTAACAACATTCCTGTACTACGCTGTGTTCATTATGCACCCAAAACTTCTTGAGAAAAGAGATATAGGTAAAAACAAAAAAATAGTCGATAGGTTTAATAAATATTCACGTGTACTGTATCACCTTAATACCAGAGTGAGGGCTGGACGAGGCTCAACACCAGAACAACCACACTAATCTTCGTCTCTCTTACATAATAAATCAATTTTTTTGTACTTTCTTAATTGTATTCTATTTTATGTTTATTTAATTAATAGCTTTTAGTCTGAGTATGAAAAATGATATAATTCAGTGTCCCTCTTTTATAAAATACTGTTGATTTTAATATATTCATGTACTGCAGCGGAGAAAGATTTGCAGTAAGTAATTTCACTTTGTAAAATACCATTAACTTTTCTTGTCAATGATGGCAGTAACTGTGGAAATACATTAACATTATTAAATCTTATTTCTCTATTTATCTATATATTCAATTATTTCTATTCAGTTTCATTTTGTTTATTTATACGTATCGTTTACTGATTAATTCCCTGCCCTTCTGGTTGATACTGTGAAAATATGTAATGTATCGTTAACACCAGTCTCTCGGGGAGGTAGGTATTGTGAGCGTCTGTAAGGTCTATGTGTACTTGTATATTACTGAGTGTATGTATGTATGTATGTTAAGGTGTGAGAGTGTATGAATTTGCACTGGATGTTACTGTGTTTTTTGTTTTTCGTTTTCCCTTGATGGTAGAGCTCATACCATCACACACAGGGGGAATAGGAGACGATCAGATGGAAATATAACACACACACACACACACACACACACACACACACACACACACACACACACACACACACAAAGGAAAGGTGTCACAAGGTCCATATGAGAAACTCCTTTAAACAAATATTACCCAAATTGACCAAGTATTACCATGATAACAGTTTGATCAATGATAATACTATAAGATTGTTAGGTGGTTGAAGAAAACGCGGACATGAGACAGTCTTCAAGCGGTGACTACAATATTTTTTTTTTTACTATATCAGCGTCACAGGTTCGATGTTTATCCTGCCATGATAAGGGTTCGCTGGCAGTATTTACAATAGACTATCAACTTACGTGATTCCTATTTACTGGTTTTTCTTCGCTTTTTAGTAATTTTTTTTTTAATTATCCTTATCTTCACTATAGGTTATTATACTAAAAATCTTCCTTCGGATCTTGTAACTTTTTCCTGAAGAAGTCTCAGCAGTAGTCGAGTTCACCCTGCAGCTGTTCAAGGCCAGGGTGTCATGTCAGGAGATTTCAATTAACCAACTGATTGCTACCTTGGCCAGGGTCACGACTACCTTAGAGGGACAAGGGGCCGAATACCTGATTATGGATTCATACTGCATGGATAGAGGTGGTTAGATTAGGTTAGTGTTAGGTTAGGTTAGGTTAGGTTAGCATTAGGTTAGGTTAGCATTAGGTTAGGTTAGCATTAGGTTAGTGTTAGGGTGGTTAATCTGCAGGTGAAATAAACTGGGGAGCAAATTCTTCAGGTGATCTGCGAAATCATATGACTGTGATAATAAAGTTTTAAATTATGTTACCTCTGACTTATGTAATTTGAGATATAAACTGAGTTGCACCATTCAAGAGAGATTTATGCGATAAGCGATAATCGTACCAGGAATCGTGTGCGACATTTGACATATACTTTCCTGACACAATAGCGAGGTAGAACAGTGCGATAATCCGCCAGGAGTTATGTGCGCAGCGTCTCACTACAGATGTAAGCGTGATATACCGTCTGTTCCACCCGGTCCCTCCCCAAAATAAACACACGAATTTAAACGTGAAAAGCTGAACATTTCAAGCATTTTTACAGTCAAATCTTATGTTATTTTCTCTCTTACTGGGAATATCACTTTTTTTTACTATTTATTTATTTACACTTTCCTAAATGTTTCGTCATGAAGTTAACTCGTTTCTCCATGTTAGTATTGGTAGAGCCTCGCCTCCACCGGTGACTTGAAACACTGGTCAGGTCATGAGGTCCACAGGTCAGGGAGGTGTGGACGCCAGGGAGCCTATAGAATCTCTCAAGGCTTAAGACCTGGGTGTTGAAGATGACTGAAGAATTACTTTATTTGTCAGTATTTATTATCGAGTGTTCTGGTCTATCGAGAGTTTTAACGTGTTGACAGACCTTAGTTATTGAAGTAGAGAGACACATACACAACATATGAGAAACAAAGGTTATATACGTGTGTGTTAGTACAGCTGATCGTACGGCCGGCAGCGTGTATAAATAAACCTCATTTAAATAACTTCCTGTGTGGAATATTGGTCAGTCAATCAGGTAAAGTGAGGCTGGTTTGACTGACAGACAAACACGTATGCAACTTGATTACTTTCTGCTGACCCCACTGACTTGTTACATGAGTCAGTAATGAGACTGAATCAAGATTATCACCAACTACTGTACTTTATTGCCTATACGACCTCAAACAACTATTGAAGAGTAAGATAATATAAGTCTGTTGATAACGTTACAGTGTGGTGCTTGTGTCTTCTGTAATCACGTATGTATTTATGTATTTTGTAGATTATTTGATAAATCGCCTCTTGTAGAAATAGACTTAAGGTCTTTTTTGGGTTGACATTGTTTAAATCATTATATTGTTAACCATTGTGTACCCCCCCCCCCTTGTCTGTGTACGGTCTTAGTCGATGTGAACTAGCCTGATGATGTTACTGAATTTCCATCAATCTAACGCCATCAACAGGGCGTATTGATGACATAGTGTATTACCTGTAAAAATAAAGGTGTTTTAAGTGTGTGGTCTTGTTCAGTACATCACTACTCATGAAGAATTAAAGATTAAAAGAGATAGATCCCTTCTCCAGCCTGCCATCCTTTCGCTGCCACCCGCCACCCCTCTGCTGCCACCCGTCTCGCCCGTGTTGCCGCCCGCCGCTTCTCTGCTATCACCCGCCACCCCCTGCTGTCTGCCCTGCCCTGCCTCCTGCTGCCGCCCACCACCTCCGCCTGCCCCTGCCTGCCCCCTGCTGCCACCCGCCACCCATCTGCTGCCACCCGCCCGCCCCTGCTGCCGCCCACCACCCGCTTCTGCCCCTGCCCTGCCCCCTGCTGCCGCCCGCCACCTCTGCTGCCACCTGCCTGGGCCCTGCTGCCGCCCACCACCTGCTGCCTGCCTGCCCTGCTGCTGCTATGTGATTAATTTGCAGGAGGGAGGGAGGGAGGAGTGGCGAGGCTGCTCCACCACCACCACCCACGGTAGAGGGAGGAGGTACAGCGGAAGTCACACAGTTTACTAAGCAAGAGAGAGAGTGAGAGTTCCCAGTTGTTGTTATAATGTATTAACTGTGCTTGTAATAACTAAGGTCTGGAAGCGTTGTAGTCTACGTTATTATAAACTGTACATTGGATCAGTTATAAATCAAGAGACATACAAATTAAATGTTTAATTAATTAATATTGACATGACTGAAGGCTTGTGTGGTCCATAAAACTCTTAAGAAAACCTTTGATGGCTTAGGGCTTCATTTGGCTTGTACTAGTAAAAACATATCCCTTCACTGTCAACACTACAGTACATTATCATATATATTTCTCTAATATAATAGTCAATATATTTAGGTCCGTGAAAGATGGTATAAAGTTATTGTCATATAAAC
The DNA here is from genome assembly GCF_018991925.1 of Homarus americanus. Taxonomy (NCBI): domain Eukaryota; kingdom Metazoa; phylum Arthropoda; class Malacostraca; order Decapoda; family Nephropidae; genus Homarus; species Homarus americanus. Next base: position 13,840 of record NW_024746253.1, on the reverse strand, counting down.
GAGTCACGATATTTATCAGGAGTTTATTAATAGTTTGAGAATTACGGCAGATTTACGATAAGTGGCGGTTATTGAGGGTAAATCAAAGTTATTGCTGATACATTATGACCAAGTGTGCAAGTCACCTTCTGTTGATGTAGTAAATTTGTTGTCTAGTGTTAAAATTTTGTAGTGATCAAGGCTTAATCACCAGGTCAGTCAAAGCGTTTAATACACTCTGACGATAATAACTTTTTCTACCTTTTAAACTACGTAAATATATTTGTCTATATTTTAAACTACGTAACTTCACCAGTCTAGCGGCAGCGGCAAGTGTTCAGTCATCTTTAATCTCCGACTCTGTTGTTTAAGACGTAATTGTGTTATTAAATATTTATTCATAGTTTAATATCCAATAGGGTGAGCGAGGCAGCTTCACACACACACGCACACACACACACACACACACACACACACACACACACACACATTATGAGCGGAAACGGAAGATGCAAATACGATGCTCCTGACTATTGAATTCCGATGCATACAGGATACCATCTGGAGGTCCCATATCTCCCCTAGCGTATTATATGGACACCCACAACCCAGCGCCAGTGTCCAGAGTCTCACACGCTCCTACGGTGAATATTCCTCTTAATGTCTAGGAGGTGAGTAAGTGATTCCCAAAAACAAACATTACATCTCATAAATGACTTCAAATTTACACTGAGACTTAACCTTAACTAAATATGATACAAAAATAACGCAATTTATCTTCAAATTCTCGATTATATTCATGTTTTATCATAAGTCAACTTGGGCAGGGATCCACTAACATCTGATTTACATTTTCTGTTACGAGAATATTTTTGGCTGGAAACCTTTTGTTGTGAGAGAAACTGCACCGTGTGAACTTGAGCTGTCGTCACCTTTAGAAACCGTTCTCTATGGTCTTTTCATCTCTTATCACCGGTTTCTATAATGTATCCCCGCTGCGGTAGCCTCGTCGGGTCGGGTTTATATTTTTATGCATTAAATTAAGATGATTTTTTTTCTTCACTGGCGCTGATTATTCCTCGGCCAGCTTGGATCATAAATTCTCAAGGTATTGCGATAATTCTGGAGGTGGTGAGAGAATTTATGTAAATATTTCGCCATAGATATTTAGATTTATTTTATTTATTTTTTGAACATTAGTTGGATAGTTTTTCTTATTGTTTGTTAATGAATGATGACGTTTGGTCTTTTTTATGGACGCTAGGGTGTTGTATAGTACTGTTGCTATTTCTATCAAGTTTCTATTTTATTTGACATTTTTAGTTGTTGTTGTTGTTTTGTTAAGTGACTATGTTAATGTGTTTTAAAATGTCTTTGTTATTGAACTCTGGAACACTTTATTATATAAAAGAAATTCAAGTATTTTTTTTTAATCGTTAATATTTACTGTTTAATGAAGAAATTGACTGTGTAATGTCATGAAGGGCGGAGTGAGTAATGCTAATAGTGGTAATGATCTGACGTGTCTGTCGGCGAGTGAGGGCTGGCGAGTGACTTGGTGGTGAGGGCTGGCGAGTGACTTGATGGTGAGGGCTGGCGAGTGACTTGATGGTGAGGGCTGGCGAGTGACCTGGGCCTGCTTCTCCGTCGCCACACCAGACAGCGGAAGTGAACCTCTCCTTCACGGGTAAATAAATTAACCAATATCCTGACGGGAGATATACGTAGGATCTCCTCACTCCTATAGGATTCTATTTTATGACCATTATTCGATATCTTTTGTATTCAGTTCATCTGCCTGGGGAGGAGTCTAGGTCGGCAGGGGGAGGGAAAGGGGGAAGGTAGGGGGGAGAAGGAAGGGAGGGGTGGAAAGGGGGAGGAGGGAAGGGAGGGGTGGAGAGGGAGGGGTTGGGGGGGATTGTTATATACAGGCAGGAAGGAAGGGATGGAAGGAGGGACGGAAGTAGGGAGGAGAAGAGGGAGGAGGCAGAGAGAGGCTGAAGAAGGGAGAGGGAGGGAGGTAGAGAGGGCTGAAGAAGGAGAGGGAGGAGGTAGAGAGGGCTGAAGAAGGAGAGGGAGGGAGGTAGAGAGGGCTGGAAGAAGGAGAGGGAGGGAGGTAGAGAGGGCTGAAGAAGGGAGAGGGAGGGAGGTAGAGAGGGCTGAAGAAGGGAGAGGGAGGGAGGGGATTCAGTAAAGCGACAAGAGGATCTATGAAAATCTTATAGGCTGTGTGTTTTGTTTGTAGTAAAGAAACAATAGGCCTATTATAGTGTGTGGAGATTATGTGATATATAGAGAGGTGTTGGTTCACGTCGTCTGTCTGTCTGTCTGCCTGTCTGTCTGCCTGTCTGCCTGTCTGTCTGTCTGTTGTGTGACTGTTTGCAGATGTTTATAGTGTATTGTCAACACCATTTTTGTTTCATCTCTCTATTCCAATTTTTTACAACTCTCTCTCTCTCTCTCTCTCTCTCTCTCTCTCTCTCTAGTTTCCGACATGTTTTAAACTTAACTAACTTTTGTCCTCGTGTTTCAGCTCTTGTGGTAAAGTTTATCTCTCTCTCGTTATTGTCAGTTTATGTGAGGTCAAAAACACCAAATAAGACTCATGGGTGAGACTTCCAGTAAGAGATATCCGAGGCTTTATCCAGGTTATATTATCGGTGTTTATGTTAACTTAGCAACCAATATGGCCGCCCTAGCAACGCCCTTCACTTAACCACTTTGTTTATGTTTACCTTAGCAACCAATATGGCCGCCCTAGCAACGCCCTTCACTTAACCACTTTGTTTATGTTTACCTTAGCAACCAATATGGCCGCCCTAGCAACGCCCTTCACTTAACCACCTTATGTTTACCTTAGCAACCAATATGGCCGCCCTAGCAACGCCCTTCACTTAACCACCTTATGTTTACCTTAGCAACCAATATGGCCGCCCTAGCAACGCCCTTCATTTAACCACCTTATGTTTACCTTAGCAACCAATATGGCCGCCCTAGCAACTCCTCATTTAACCACTTTGTTTATGTTTACCTTAGCAACCAATATGGCCGCCCTAGCAACGCCCTTCACTTAACCAGAGGCGAGGTACTGGAAGGCATGAAGAACCACTTAAGTGAAGTCTCTGATACACTTTACGCCACTTTTCACGAGATTCTTTCAATATATCACTTATCTCGTGGTTCAGGAAGTTACAGGAACCCTCAAAGGATCTCTTAAACCACCTTAATGTCTCGTAGGATACTCTAAAGTCTCTCCTAGGATCTTGTAATTGTCTCTCATCTTAATCTCTCATTTAATTTATATTCATAGTATCATTACAATAGGAAAATACTCGCTACTTTGTTTTAATTGTTTTGTGTTAATTTTTCAAGCTTATAAACACAAGTTATATTTTTATTCTTATTGATTACTGCAAAACATAAACGGATTATTGAAAGCTTAATATGTTATAGTGTGTTTAGTCTCTGATCGTTCGCCACATACAGGAGCGTCTTGTGTTTTGTTTTGAGATATGAGAGGAGAATTCTGTCTAGTAGCTCCGGCGTGTAGTGTTAGTTAAGGGAATCACCTGACGTGGCTAATGAGAACAGGGTCGTCTGGCAGCTCAGCAACTCAGACATTTACTTAAAGTTATCTCCTGAAGGTGTAATGTTAGAGTTGAGTCATATTTATGTTACAAAAATTATTCCTTTTGCTGGGGCGGCGGCTTTCATGTTGTCGGAAGGAACGAAGAAAAGAGACCCCTGACCCCTGACCCCTGACTCATGCACAGTAGTGAAGATATAAGTCCGGATGAAAGTATCTTCCTGGAGCAACAACATCCATGAGAGGAAGATGACTGAGAATGTCTCTTTTGAAGGTACACTTAACATTTACATGAAAAGATATTGCTCAGTTCATGAAATATTCCTCCAGCATTATTACCAACACACACAGTTTCTTAAAGAGGTCAATGGACTGTGTGTTTTCTCCTTAAAGTGGAAAGGTTTAGGGTAGCTCATTTATAAAGACTATCACCCAAATGACAGTCTACTGAAATAAAAGTTAATGTTTCCCCCAGGCAGTGTATGGAACCCGTGTTAAGTGTCCTGCCATTTTGATAAACACCGTATCTTTGTGTGTGTGTGGGGGGCCTTGGGATTTCACCATCTTAGATGCTCAACTATTGCCGATGGTTGGCGACTGGCTCTTCACGGATATTAACTGCCTTCTGATTAACTGTCATCAGCTCAATCGGGTTCAATGGGAGGATTAGTGTTTTTAGAACTTGTCGATGGATGGCTGAGTATTACAAAGTTTTTACTGATCTTTGAGTCTGAATCTGAACCTGAATCTGAACCTGAACCTGAATCTGAACCTGAGCCTGAACCTGAATCTGAACCTGAATCTGAACCTGAATCTGAATCTGAACCTGAATCTGAACCTGAATCTGAGCCTGAACCTGAATCTGGACCTGAACCTTGAATCCTGACTGAACCTGAATCTGAACCTGAATCTGAATCTGAACCTGAATCTGAACCTGAATCTGAGCCTGAACCTGAATCTGGACCTGAACCTTGAATCCTGACTAGACACCAACCAAGGCGAGACGAGACGACCACCAATGACATTTCTCAAAACTTGATGTCAACTCTGGAACGGAACAGGAAGTCCTCTTTGGTTGGTTCATTCTCCACAAGACTTAAGTGTACTGCCAGGTGAACACAAGTGGCCATACCTGTTGTATTATCCATATCGTCCACCTGATATATTCTTCCGGGTATGACACTTGTAAATACTCGAATTAACTACCGTAAAAAATCGTAAATGATGAGGAAATTGTTGTAAAAGACTCGTTTAGTGACCCCGTGTGTCTGGTCACTGTGAAGCATCTTGAGTGAGAAGCCTCTTGTGGATTGTGTTGGTCTATGTCCTCGGTAACCTGGTCGCTCTACCCACTGGCACTCTCCTTCCTTAACTGGGGGAAACCGGAAGTGGAGGGACAGTGGAGGGGCAGGGCAGTGGAGGGACAGTGGAGGGGCAGGGCAGTGGAGGGACAGGGAGGCAGGGCAGGGAGGCAGGGAGGGGCAGGAGGGGCAGGGAGGGGCAGTGGGAGGGACAGGGAGGGGCAGGGAGGGACAGGGAGGGGCAGGGAGGGGCAGGAGGGAAGGGAGAAACAGTGGGAGGGGTGTGGTGGGGCAGGGAGGGGCAGGGAGGGGCAGGGAGGGGCAGTGGAGGGACAGGGAGGGGCAGGGCAGGGAGAGGCAGTGGAGGGCAGGGTGGGGCAGTGGAGGGGGCAGTGGAGGGGCAGGGAGGGACAGTGGAGAAACAGGGGAGGGGCAGGGTGGGGGCAGTGGGAGGGGCAGGGAAGGACACAGTGAGGGGCAGGAGGGACAGGGAGGGGCAGTGGCGGGGGCAGTGGAGGAGCAGGGCAGTGGAGGGGCAGTGGAGGAGCAGGGCAGTGGAGGGGCAGTGGCGGCAAGGAGAGGGGTATTTACCTCCAGCTAAAGGCCTCCCCTGCGGAAGTTTAAGTTTGTAAACGTTTGTGTCTCATTAATGATAGAGAGAACATCTTACTGTCAGTACTGGGCGAGACCGACCCTCTGGGCTGCCCCTCCTCCCTCCCTCAACTCTCTCCTCCTGCCTCCTGCCCTCCCCTCACCTCCCTCCATCTCACCACTCTTCTTTTCCCTCCATTCTTTTCCTCTCCTCTCTCCATCCAGTTATTTCCAACACCACTACCACCACCACCACCACTATCACCTTCTGTCGTAATATACTTGAGATAATCCAAACTCATCCGTCTGTAGTACAAAACCAAACCACCACTTTGTTATTCCTCCCTTCTCCTCCCTTCCTCTCCCCCCTCCCTCCCCCGGGCGGACAGAGTGTATGTGCAGTGAAACTTTGTGAATTAAGAGACAACTGACCCCCATCAGCGCCTCCAGGAAGTCATTACAGTTTACGGGCGCAGGAACCAGGTCGGGCGGTGAGGAGAGGGGGGAAAACCTACATTCAATTTGGTGACTAGGGAGGAGGAGAAGGAAGAGGGGTAGGAAGAGGAGGAAGGGGGGGGGGAGGAAGAGGAGGAGGAAGGGGAAGGGGAGGAGGGGTGGAAGAGGGATAGAGAAGGAGGAGGAGAAGAAGAAGAAGAAGAAGAAGAAGAAGGAGGAGGAGGGGAGGAGGAAAAGAAAAGACGGTAATTCAATGATGTGATAAATTCCTATTATATTTATTAACTATGTAATAAAGATAATATTGGCACTGTTTGACCATAGTGTGATATATTGAAGAGTATAATGATGGATATACTCCAGAATATGTGGATAGAGACCTCGCCTTCTGCCCTAAGACACCCACAGTTACCCCAGCTGTGAAATGTTACGTGAATTTTTGTAGCTGCAGTGAATGTGGTGGAGTGCAGTATGCTGTATCCACGCCGCCCCTAATTGGACATGAGGCCTCTGTAATGCATTTTCCGTTACTGTACTAATAACGGACTGTATTTACCTGTTTCACGAGGGGGAGTTTTGTAATCATGGATATTGTACACGACTGCAAAGTAATTATCCTAGTAAATCTGTATTGTAATGGAATACAGTGTTAATTTACCAAGTTGTGTATATACAGAATTACAGCTCAAACATTACCGAAAAGATTAACAGGATTTTGTTTTTTGTAAAGTTTGTGATTATCGTAAGTCAAATATTCCTCCCAATCAAAAAATCTGTTTCACTTTTTGTTTTACTTTGAAATCTGAAAAGTCATGATATTCTGATGTAAACACAAATATTAATCTGAATATGAAGGATTTGGTGATATTTTACAGTGTCAGATTTACCGAACACTGAGTCGCAAAATAGCACAGTTTAACACAACACAACACAATACAATACAACAACAGGACACAACAACAGCACCATACAAGACAACAACAGGACACAACAACAGCACCATACAAGACAACAACAGGACACAACAACAGCACCATACAAGACAACAACAGGACACAACAACAGCACCATACAAGACAACAACAGGACACAACAACAGCACCATACAAGACAACAACAGGACTAACAACAGCACAACAACAACGGGACACAACAACAGCACCATACAAGACAACAACAGACACAACAACAGCACCACCAAGGACACAACAACAGCACCATACAAGACAACAACAGGACGCAACAACAGCACACATACAAGACAACAACAGGACACAACAACAGCACCATACAAGACAACAACAGGACACAACAACAGCACCATACAAGACAACAACAGGACACAACAACAGCACCATACAAGACAACAACAGGACACAACAACAGCACCATACAAGACAACAACAGGACACAACAACAGCACCATACAAGACAACAACAGGACACAACAACAGCACCATACAAGACAACAACAGGACACAACAACAGCACCATACAAGACAACAACAGGACACAACAACAGCACCATACAAGACAACAACAGGACACAACAACAGCACCATACAAGACAACCAGGACACAACAACAGCACCGCTGCAAGACAACAACAGGACACAACAACAGCACCAGCCACCGAGACAACAACAGGACACAACAACAGCACCATACAAGGAACAACAACAGGACACAACAACAGCACCATACAAGACAACAACCAGGACACAACAGCACACCGCTACAAGACAACAACAGGACACAACAACAGCGCCATACAGACTGGCAGCACAATATACTAAGGCCCACTACAACACTGCACCACACACATGCCCCGGCACAACACACGTACACAGCACACAACACACGTACACAACACAACACACGTCACACAACACAACACACAAGGCCCACTACACAACACTGCACCACAGCACAACACAACAGCACCACACGTACACAACACAACACACGTACACAACACACGTACACAACACTGCACCACACGTACACAACACAACACACAAGGCCCACTACACAACACTGCACCACACGTACACAACACACCACACGTACACAACACAACAGCACCACACAACACAAGGTCCGCTACACAACACAGCAGCACCACACAACACATGAGTATAAACAACGTCCCGGTGGCGTGATATTGTGGTGTGTGGAGGGAGGCTGGCGACAAAGCTGTCTCCGGCCGCTCTAATATATTTTCCTAGTTTTGACCATTTTAACCTCAGATGGTTTTTTTTACTGTGGTCCGCGGCGGCCTAACAGTCTTGTCCCGGCTTCTCTCTGATATATTTTCCCAATTTTGACAATGTTTCTGTGTATTCTGCAAGCGGAGAGTCCAGTTTTTCCTGTTTGGCTCCCCGTTTACAGGGGTGCGGTGGCTGAGTGGAGACACCGCTCTTCTCCTGTCCTTAGGGTTTGGCAGGTTCACGTCCGGGGTATTCAGGGTCCACCCAGATATGAACGGATACCGAATTTTGCTGTTGGAAAAATGTAGTTCATCTTATAGAGTAATGGCCTCATTGTATACTAAAGACAGTGTTTTGTAACCATTGTCAAACAGATTCACAGAGGTCCACTGTGTACATAGACAGTTCACATGCCAACACTGCCCCAGGGAGACGGTCAGTGGCGTCCTGCTCGCCGTGCTGTGACATCCACTTCCTCATTTTGATAATTCTTTAGGCAGTACAGTATACCACCGCGGCTGAGCGTGTGGCTGCTGGCGCGGAACACAGTTTATTTATTTCGTAGTCTTAACCACTTTGGTTCGTAATAATTCATCTTTTTTTCTGTTACACTCCGCCGCTTGTTTACTGAACTAGTTTCCGTCGCGGATGTGTGGTGTGGCTCGCGGTGCTTGGCTCTGTTTACTGAGTTAAATGTCCGACTTTCCTGACTGATATTGTTCTATCCAAGATGAAGGAGTTGATCACATACGTTTCATTCCTTGTGCCTTTAGCTACACAGGAAGAGTTGTGGACACGCTGACAACGACAGACTGATTTTGGTGTTTTCTGTCACTCACACGACCGCCTGTTCTGATCTCACTGACTGACTGAATGACTGATCCTTTGAGAGATATTTCCTCACCCACACTAATGCATTTATGACCGACTCCTGCCAACCCTTCCTCACTCGTGTAACTCTCGTGAACTATACCAATATTTTCCTTGTTAGTGGCCGAGTAGACACAACGCTCCCCAGTTCTTAAGGTCACTGGTTCACGCTCAGGGTACACCTCGAATTCAGGTAAAAAAGTCACAGGTAAAAAAGTCACAGAAAAAAAGTCACAGGAAAAAAAGTCACAGGAAAAAAAGTCACAGGAAAAAAAGAAAAGTTAACTATCGAATTCTCACATTTTTTAAGGTTAATATGTCAACCTAACCTAACCTAACCTAACCTAACCTAACCTAACCTAACCTAACCTAACCTAACCTAACCTAACCTAACCTAGCCTTTATTACCGGCCACCATAAATTGATTGTGACTTTTTTTCCTGTGACTTTATTACCGGCCACCTACACCTCAACCACCCAACTGTAAATGGTACCTCACTATACAGGTAATCAAGTCTTATACATTACCTCTCTGTGTATCAAAGGTGTAGTACACAGTTTGTTGCGTCAGGTCTACGGAAACCACTTTAACATTTTAATTGCCCATAAGGTAACACACCCTACAGGAAAGACTCAGTGAAGGATTAACTCTTTGACGACGAATGACTTGAGCTGTAACTACCTCAAGGGTGTACTAACTGAAGGTACTCCTCGAGGGACTAAACCATCGTCTTGTAAGTGTTATCCTCGAGTGTAGTAACTTAAGAAGGAAATGACACCGTAAGAGCCTCTAGGAATTCATCTTTGTGTCATGGTTTTAGTGAGAGTCTGTCGTGTTCTCTACCTCGTTACATTATAATCTTGTTCTGGTGTTAGGAAGGTGTGTGTGTGTGTGTGTGTGTGTGTGTGTGTGTGTGTGTGTGTGTGTGTGTGTGTGTGTGTGTGTGTGTGTGTGTGTGTGTGTGTGTGTGTGTGTGTGTGTGTGTGTGTGTGTGTGTGTGTGTGTGTGTGTGTGTTCCTCTAGTGATATTTCGTGGATAATTAGAGTGAATAAGTTTCTCTCTATCTAATAATAATAATAATAATGAAAGCTCTACAATATAGCACTACCTACTGTATATAATGGAGTCTTATCTTCCATTAGATGTGAGTAAAGAGAAAAATTGCTAGTAAAATAATACAAAGTGTGTGCCGACTTATGAGTGCTAGTATAAATATATAAAATGTAATGAACCAAGTGGCGGTGTAGTGGAAATAATTCAGTGTTTACCTTGTACTATACTGCACCGTGGTCCTGCAGTGTGTATGTGTGTGTGTGTGTGTGTGTGTGTGTGTGTGTGTGTGTGTGTGTGTGTACAATATTGTAAGAAACAGTGGTAAAATTTTGGTTACTAGCTGGTCAAATGTACCTTGTATATTTTTCAACAATATCATCAAAACGTTGGGTCTAATTTGATTGGAATTTTATGTGTTGAAACAGTACTATAGGAATTAGTTCAAGCTCATAGCAATAGGTCAAATACTCACATGCTTATTTTAATAATATCTCCATAAGCCTTCATGTGATTTTCCTCAAACTTTGCACATATCTTGGGCAGCCGATTGACACAGAGTAGTATAAATTTGGATGCTATTAACCCCAAGTCAAGGTCATAATGGAAGGTCAAAACGAGGTCTCTTATGCTCCTACGTGTCGAGTATTATACCTGTATGTTTTTCATTAATTTCTCACTCACTAATGATCCAAAATCACTGAAACTTTGCATAAACTATATAATAGTAATTTGAGTCAGTATAGTGAATAGTTATTTACTTATTAATCACAGGTTAAGGTACTAGAGTAATAGGTGTGTGGCTGTAGCTTTAGTTAGGATTAGTTGAGGTGAGTGGGGTTCAACTCTCTCTCATGCTTCACTAATCTCTCCCTGATTATCTTCTATTTCAGCTAGATCACCCCATCCTCCCTCCCTCCCTCCCTCTCCCTCCCTCCCTCCCTCCCTCCCTCCCTCCCTCCCTCCCTCCCTCCCTCCTCTCTCCTCTTCTCCTTCTCTCCCCTTCCTCCCTCCCTCTCTATTGCACCCATATACCCCTCCCTCACCTTCCTCCCCCACCTTCCTTCCTTCCTTCCCTCTCTCTCCCCTCACCATCCTCATCTCTCTTTCCCACCCTATCCCACACTTCCCTCACCCTCTGCCTCCTCTCACCATTCCCTCCCTCCCACCCACTCTCTCTCCCACACCCACTCTCCCACACCCACTCTCCCACCCGTCCCAGAAGCGGTACATCACATAATCAACACAGCCTCGCTTCCCGCTAATCTTGTTACCTTGGTCAGTTCAGCCATGACCGGCCTCCACTACTACCACTGTGTCTAATGTCCCGAACACGACCACTCTCCCTGTTCTCTGGTGAGGTCGTCGTGGAGGGTCGTGTTGTCGTTGTATAAATTGATATAGGTCGTCGTGGTAGGTCATATGGTCGTTTTATTGAGTAAACTGTGTGGTCGTTATGGTAGGTCGTCGAGGAGGGTAGTGTTGTCGTTGTATAAATTGATATAGGTCGTCGTGGTAGGTCATATGGTCGTTTTATTGAGTAAACTGTGTGGTCGTTATGGTAGGTCGTCGAGGAGGGTCGTGTGGTCGTTGCAGTAAGTCGTTCTAGAGAGAGTTAGCTTTAGCTGTCTGGTCTGTCATCACAATCTTCTAGCTTACCTGTCTGTGTGTCTGTCTGTCTGTGTGTCTGTCTTTCTGTCTGTCTGTTTGTCTGTCTATTACACGAGATGAAAAGTGCCTTAACGTTGGGCTAAATTTAACTAGCATACTAACAATAGGCCAAACACAAGCACCAAAATATACTTAACTCAGTATATCCTCGTTTATCCTAGTATGTGTGTGTGTGTGTGTGTGTGTGTGTGTGTGTGTGTGTGTGTGTGTGTGTGTGACGGGCTGTGGTCATTTAATTGTCTACTTCACTGGTGTTATGTTGGCTTATGATTATTGTTATTACTGTTATTATTATTATTTTTATTATTATTATTATTATTATTATTATTGGTATTATAATTTTTATCATATTACCAATGCCATCATCATCATCATCATCATCATCATCATCATCATCATCATCATCATCATCATCATCATACTATACTGTAGGGGAGTTTTGAGAAGGCTTAAGTAATGTATTCACCGACTGGTCCTGTGGGGATACAACTCTCACATGACATAATAGTCTGTGTGTGTGTGTGTGTGTGTGTGTGTGTGTGTGTGTAAGGAGATTGGTGTGAGAGATTGTGTTATTTTTTTGTATTTTATATGGATGGGTTTGTGTCTTTCCCCAGCCTCTCTCTCTCAGGTAACATGTAGAAGAATGTGGGGAGCAGAAAGTGGCCCTCAGGCACGCCACGGCGGCTTGTCTTGTTACTCATTCATTATTCACGGCGGCCAGGGACACTTACTACCTCGTCCCTCAAGCTACTGTCCATACTTGTGAGTCTTTACCTGAAAGTTGGTCTGAGAGAGAGAGAGAGAGAGAGAGAGAGAGAGAGGCTTATTCAATCCAATATGTGACAACCAGTGACCCCCTACTTCCCCCTACCCTCTACCCCCTACTTCCTCCCACTCCCTACCTCCCCCCCCTACTTCCCCCTACTCCTCTACCCCCCATCTCCACTCCCTACCTCCCCTACTCTCTCCCCTTACCCTCTACCTCCCTCTACTTCCTCCCCACTTTCCCCAAGGATCACTGTGTGTGGTGTCAGCGACGGGTTGATTCTCATTACGTTGGCAGGTGTGGTTGTCACGTCAGGTAGGTCTTGGTGAAGATCTGCCCACATAACACGACGCAGTTACATCCACGAAGAAGGCGCTGCAGGGAGTATTGAATTAGTCATATTTGTATCATAAAATTAGAGAAAAAATTGTGTTGTCATAAAGGCCTTAATGTATGGCGACGTCTTAGCCATGGCAGTTCTTAGGTCCAACTCTCTCTCTCTCTCTCTCCAACCAACAGTTAATTGTATGGGAACACTTATTGCAGAACTTAATTTCCCGTGAAGAAGTTACAACAAGTTAGGAGAGAGAGATGACAAGTTTACCACAACAAGGAGTGTGGTAGTAATTGTGGCCCCTATGTGTGTGTGTCTGAAACATCCATAACTGAAACATGTCCGGGGCGAAACACCTTAAGCTGAAACATATTTTGGGTTACAACACATTTCAGCTTGAAGCTTTAAATGTACCCAAACATGCCTACATTCCTCGTCTGGGGTCCACCATGCTACAGTACACGCAGACATCCGGAGTTTCCCGCGATATTTGTCGTGAGATGAATAACAACACCGCTACACTGACTTAACCATGGTCCGTTTCCCTTCACGGTGGCTTCGTTCACTAGTATCTTGTATGTCCTCCTCCTACTCTGTGCTTCTCCTATTAACCACATTTTTATAATTTTTCTGTTTTTAATATTTGAGTCGTTGAAGAATGAATCAAATTTTTTTGTTTCACTTTTGATGTAGTTTAGAATGTTTGGATTTGATCGATTCGAACGGAGGTATCGAAAGAAGATTCCTGATTGGTTGTGAATTTTACGAATCAGGTGACGAAGCCAATGTTTACATGTTTACATAATGAGAGACTTTTATTATTATTATTATTATTATTATTATTATTTATTATTATTATTATTATTATTATTATTATTATTAAACTTATCTCTAATAACGTTAAGCCAGTTTGTTGTGGTAAAGGTTGAGTTAACTGTGTGAGGAAGACGGAGCTTTACTTTAAAACACTGTTAGATACCTTATTATTATTATTGTTATTATTATTACTGCTGCTGATGTT